>NC_053026.1:200954583-201147096 GCF_003073215.2 Triticum urartu | reverse complement strand
AATCTTGGAGGGGCTCTCGCCCTCCCATGCCATGGAGGCCATGGACCAGAGGGGAAACCCTTCTCCCATCTAGGGAGAAGGTCAAGGAAGAAGAAGAAGAAGAAGAAGAAGGGGGGCTCTCTCCCCCTCTCTCCCGGTGGCGCCGGAACGCCTCCGGGGCCATCATCATCACCGCAATCTACACCAACAACTTCACCGCCATCATCACCAAATCTTCCCCCCTCTATGCAACGGTGTAACCCCTATTTTACCCATTGTAATCTCTACTTAAACATGGCGCTCAACGCTATATATTATTTCCCAATGATGTATGGCTATCCTATGATGTTTGAGTAGATCCGTTTTGTCCTATGGGTTAATTGATGATCGTGATTGGTTTGAGTTGCATGTTTTATTATTGGTGCTGTCCTATGGTGCTCTCCGTGTCGCGCAAGCGTGAGGGATCCCTACTGTAGGGTGTTGCAATACGTCCATGATTTGCTTATGGTGGGTGGTGTGAGTGACAGAAGCACATACCCGAGTAAGTAGGTTGTTTGCATATGGGAGTAAAGAGGACTTGATACTTTAATGCTATGGTTGGGTTTTACCTTAATGATCTTTAGTAGTTGCAGACGCTTGCTAGAGTTCCAATCATAAGTGCATATGATACAAGTAGAGAAAGTATGTTAGCTTATGCCTCTCCCTCAAATAAAATTGCAATAACGATTACAGATCTAGTTATCGACTGCCCAGGGACAAATGACTTTCTTGTGTGACAACAAGCTCTCTACTAAACTAACTTAGTTGTGTCTTCATCTAAACAGCCCCTACTTTTTATTTACGCGCTCTTTATTATCTTGCAAACCTAGCCTACAACACCTACAAAGTACTTCTAGTTTCATACTTGTTCTAGGTAAAGCGAACGTTAAGCGTGCGTAGAGTTGTATCGGTGGTCGATAGAACTTGAGGGAATATTTGTTCTACCTTTAGCTCCTCGTTGGGTTCGACACTCTTACTTATCGAAAGAGGCTACAATTGATCCCCTATACTTGTGGGTTATCAAGACCTTTTTTTGGCGCCGTTGCCGGGGAGCAATAGCGTGGGGTGAATATTCTCGTGTGTGCTTGTTTGCTTTATCACTAAGTAATTTTTATTTGCTGTTCTTAGTTTTTTTTCTATCTTTAGTTATGGGTAGGAAACGCAAAATACCAAAAAATTAGTTGTACCTACTACACCAATATTTGAAGAACCACTCAAAATCTATCACACTCCTTAAGCTTTTTACTTGGATCATCTTCGATCCCTATGTGCTCGTGCTGAAACCCCAACTAGCTTAGTTGAGGGCAAATCTTTAGATGAGCATGCTTGTTATGTGCGACGCCGCTTATCTCAAAAAGGGAAACTTTTACTGGATCAAATTCATCGTTTGCAATGCTATGCTTAGATTTATGTGAAATATATGATGTTACTTGTTGTTCTGAAAACCCTAAGAAACACCTTCCCTACCAATGTGAGTTTAGTAATAATGGAATCATATATTCATATGCTAAGGGTGTTTATAATTACTATGATGTTCAAGAAATTGAAGAATTTGTTGCTTTTAAGGGTGCTAATGAAATTGCTTCTTTGATTGAAAAGTATGATGCTACTCTTTACAAATCTGAAAATTTTGCCATACTTAAATATTGTTATGATAATTATGCTTCTAATGCATATGTTAAACCATATATTGAGGACTCCTCCGTTGTCCAAGAAGAGACTAATATTTTGCAGGAGTCTATGGAAGAAGAAATTGATGAAACTGTGAGCTCATTGGATGAAAAAGATGATGAGGAGAGTGAAGAACAAAAGGAGGAAGATCGGATTAGCTACCCATGCCCACCTTCTAATGAGAGTAACTCTCCAACTCATACATTATTTAATGTCCCTTCATTCTTACCCAAGGATGATTGCTATGATGATTGTTATGATCCTGTTGATTCTTTTGAAATACCCCTTTTTGATGAACTTGATGCTTGCTATGCTTGTGGCCATGATGCCAATATGAATGATGCTTATGGTGATGAACTTGCTATACTTCCTTATGTTAAACATGAAATTATTGCTATTGCACCCACACATAATAGTCCTATTATCTTTTTGAATTCTCCAAACTACACTATATCGGAGAAGTGTGCTCTTATTAAGGATTATGTTGATGGGTTGCATTTTACCGCTGCACATGATGATTTTAATGAATGTAATATGCATGTGCTTGCTGCTCCTACTTGCAATTATTATGAGAGAGGAACTACATCTCCACCTCTCTATGTTTCCAACATGATAAAATTGCAAGAAACTATTTATACTATGCATTGGCCTTTACTATGTGTGCATGAATTGTTCTTTTATGACATGCCAATGCATAGGAAGAGATTTAGACTTCGTTGTTGCATGATATATGTTACTTTGTACTCACTACTAAATGCCAAATCATTGCTAATTCAAATTGGCTTTGATATACCTTGGGATCCGGGTGGATCCATTACTTGAGCACCTTATGCCTAGCTTAATGGCTTTAAAGAAAGCACTGCCAGGGAGACAACCCGGAATTTTTAGAGAGTCATTTATTTCTATTGAGTTCTTTTATAAAGTTTAAAAACAAAAAATAAAGAGGGGAACCTAAATTTTTTTCAAAAAGAAAAGCAAAAGTGAGAAAGATGAGCATTGTTAAAATGGGAGCTAGCCTTGAACTTTGTTCATGCCCATGGAAACTTTGTGACCCTTGATTATAGAAACTTTTCAACAAAAATAATTATCCCGTTGTACAATTCCTTTGTATTATAAAAATAATGTGCCAAGATTTGCCTTTAAGATGTTTACATTGCTTGTTGGTTTGTGCGGTGCAGAACAGAAACTTTGGCTGTAGTGCCCGATTTTACATTTTTTATTGGAACATCAAACGGTTCTGAAATTTTTTACACTGTCTTTATATACAAATGTTTTATTTTTCCTAATTTTGGAAGTATTTTTTGAGTACCAGAGGTATGGTGAATGTTCAGATTACTACAGACTGTCCTGTTTAAGACAGATTCTGTTTTTGATGCATTGTTTGCTTGTTTTGATGAAACTATCGATTTCTATCAGTGGATTAAGCCATGGAAAAGTTATATTACAGTAGCTACAGTGAAAAAAATATGAATTAGTTTGCAACAGTATTAGAGTAGTGATTTGCTTTATTATACTAATAGATCTTACCGAGTTTTCTGTTGAGTTTTGTGTGGATGAAGTGTTCGAAGATTGAGGAGGTCTCGATGTGAGGAGAAGGAGGAGAGGCAAGAGCTCAAGCTTGGGGATTCCCAAGGCACTCCAAGTAAATATTCAAGGAGACTCAAGCGTCTAAGCTTGGGGATGCCCCGGAAGGCATCCCATCTTTCTTCAACAAGTATCGGTATGTTTTCAGATTCGTTTCGTTCATGCGGTATGTGCAAATCTTGGAGCGTCTTTTGCATTTAGTTTCCACTTTTCTTTCTTGCACCATGCTGGTATGAGATAGTCCTTGGTTGATTTATATAATGCTTCATGTGCTTCACTTATATCATTTGAAGTTCGGATTGCCTGTTTCTCTTCACATAGAAAACCGCCATTTGTAGAATGCTCTTTTGCTTCACTTATATTTTTACAGCATGGGCATATCTTTTGTAGAAAGAATTAAACTATCTTGCTTCACTTATATCTATTTAGAGAGATGATAGGAATTGGTCATTCACATGGTTAGTCATAAAATCCTACATAAAATTTGTAGATCACTCAATATGATATGTTTGATTCCTTGCAATAGTTTTGTGATATAAAGGTGGTGATATTAGAGTCGTGCTAGTTGAGTAATTGTGAAATTAAGAAATACTTGTGTTGAGGTTTGCAAGTCCCGTAGCATGCACTTATGGTAAACGTTGTGTGACGAATTTGAAGCATGGGGTGTTCTTTGATTGCTTTCCTTATGAGTGGCGGTCGGGGACGAGCGATGGTCTTTTCCTACCAATCTACCCCCTAGGGGCATGCGTAGTAGTACTTTGCTTCGAGGGCTAATAAACTTTTGCAATAAGTATATGAGTTCTTTATGACTAATGTGATTCCATGGATTATACGCACTCTCACCCTTCCATCATTGCTAGCCTCTTCGGTACCGTGCATTGCCCTTTCTCACCTCGAGAGTTGGTGCAAACTTCGCCGGTGCATCCAAACCCCGTGATATGATACGCTCTATCACACATAGACCTCCTTATATCTTCCTCAAAACAGCCACCATACCTACCTATCATGGCATTTCCATAGCCATTCCGAGATATATTTCCATGCAACTTCCACCATCATCATATACATGACTTGAGCATTTATTGTCATATTGCTTTGCATGATCGTAAGATAGCTAGCACGATGTTTTCATGGCTTGTCCGTTTTTGATGTCATTGCTACGCTAGATCATTGCACATCCCGGTACACCGCCGAAGGCATTCATATAGAGTCATACTATGTTCTAGACATCGAGTTGTAATATTGAGTTGTAAGTACATAGAAGTGTGATGATCATCATTATTAGAGCATTTCCCTAGTGAGGAAAGGATGATGGAGACTATGATTCCCCACAAGTAGGGATGAGACTCCAGACTTAAAAAAAGAGGCCAACGAAGCCCAAATAAAAAAAGAGGCCAAAGAAGCCCACCAAAAAAACAAAAAAATGAGAGAAAAAGAGAGAAGGGGCAATGTTACTATCCTTTTACCACACCTGTGCTTCAGAGTAGCACCATGTTCTTAATATAGAGAGCCTCTTGAGTTATCACTTTCATATACTAGTGGGAATTTTCATTATAGAACTTGGCTTGTATATTCCGATGATGGGCTTCCTCAAATGCCCGAGGTCTTCATGAGCAAGCAAGTTGGATGCACACCCACTTAGTTTCCAGTTTGAGCTTTCATACACTTATAGCTCTTAGTGCATCCGTTGCATGGAAAACCCTACTCCTCACATTGACATCAATTGATGGGCATCTCCATAGCCCGTTGATTAGCCGCGTCGATGTGAGACTTTCTCCTTTTTGTCTTCTCCACACAACCTCCACCATCATATTCTATTCCACATATAGTGCTATGTCCATGGCTTGCGCTCATGTATTGCGTGAGGGTTGAAAAGGCTGAAGCGCATTAAAAAGTATGAACCAATTGCTTGGCTTGTCATCGGGGTTGTGCATGATGGGAGCATTTTGTGTGACATAAATGAAGCATCCACAAACTATATGATTTTGTAGGGGTGAGCTTTCTTTGGCTATGTTATTTTGAGAGGACATAATTGCCTGGTTAGTATGCTTGAAGTATTATTGTCTTAATGTCAAATGATAGACTATTGCTTTGAATCACTCGTGTCTTAATATTCATGCCATGATTAGATACATGATCAAGATTATGATAGGTAGCATTCCACATCAAAAATTATCTTTTTTATCATTTACCTACTCGAGGACGAGCAGGAATTAAGCTTGGGGATGCCGATACGTCTCCGTTGTATCTATAATTTTTGATTGTTCCATGCCAGTATTATACAACTTTCATATACTTTTGGCAACTTTTTATACTATTTTTGGGACTAACATATTGATCCAATGCCCAGTGCCAGTTCCTGTTTGTTGCATGTTTTTTGTTTCGCAGAAAATCCATATCAAACAGAGTCCAAACAGGATAAAAACCGACGGGGATTTTTTTTGGAATATATGTGATTTTTAGGAAGAATAATCAACGCGAGACGATGCCCGAGGGGGCCACGAGGCAGGGGGCGCTGTGACGCCCGGATAATCTTGCTACAGTAATTCCACGCTAATCGTGCCACGTCACCTCGGTTACGGTTGCTAGGCTTTCGTTAGATCAAACCGCATCGAATTCAAATCTAAATTAATGTCAACAATAAAAGTTTTCAAAAGTTGAAACAAAAATGTTCGGTGGGTGCCGAATATTACAAGGGTAATTATAATAAAGCAAACACATTTTTATAAAATGTCTAGATAATTTAAAATGAATTAAAACAGAAAAGAAAATAAAAAAAAAGAAAAGAAACTACAAAAACAGAAAACAAAACCAAAAAAAAGAATAAAAGCCCCCCGGCCTACTGGGCCAACGGCCCAGCCGGCCAGCCACTGGCCCAATCGGCCCCTCACCCCTGCATAACCCCCCCCCCCCACCGTAGCAAACCCTAGACCGATCCCCATCTCTCCCTCATTCCCCACTTCGCGCCGCACGTCACTCCTCCCGCACGAACCCCCCCCCCACTCCTCGCTCTCTTCCCTCCCTCGATCTGGATCGAGACCGGGGGGGCTCGCCCTTCGCTCGGTGTCGAAGCCTCTCGCCGGCGCGGCCCGAAGACCACCCCGACGACCGCGCCGCCCGTCGCCGTTGGCCGCCGCCGCCCGGAGCGCTTCCTCGCCGGCCTGCCCCTCTCTGTCGCGTCGTCCCCGACGTCCCCCCCCCTCGACCCCTGCTGCCCTGGCCCTACAATCCCCTTGTGAGGCCCCCCTCCTCCTCTCTTCCCTGCACGCGCCCGCCGGCGGCGTCCCGCGTCCGTCGGCGCCGTCCCGCGTCCACGCCCGAGGCCCCTAGACCACGCCTCTGCCGCCTCCAGTGTGTGCATGGCCGCCCCCGCGCCCATTTGCCGGCGCGTGACCCGCGCCCCTGTCGCTACTCATCGCCGCAACCGCGCCTGCGTCCCGCGCGCCTTGGCCTTGGCCTCGTGCCATGTCGGCGCCCGCCTCTCCGAGTTGTCGCACCGCCCGTCCCTGCTGCCTCGTCGCCTACAGCCTCCTCACGTGCGAGCCGCTGCTTGCTACCTGCTGTTGCTATTGCCTGCATGCTGCCTAGCTGCTGCTTTGCCGCTCCTTCTGCCCGCTCCTACCCCGCTGTCGTTGCTCGCGTCGTAGCTGCCCAGCCCACGCGCATCTCCGAGTGCTCCTGTATGCTCCCGTGCCATGGCCATGACTTGCCTGTGCTAGGTGCACGGCCGTGTGTGAGGCCGGTTGGCTCTCTGTACATGCGGCCAACCCGCTAAACAAGGGCCTAATTAAAAAGATTGTTAGGGGTACTTAGTGATAAGTTAGCTTGTAGTCCATGACAAGTGGGACCCCCCCTGATTAAATTAGCTAGATGATTTATTGACACATGTGCCAATGACATGTGGGGCCTATGCCCCAGAACGATTAAAAAAATGAATAAAATAAATAAATAATAAATAATTAAAATAATTAATTAATTAATTAAGTTAATTAATCCTGTTAATTAATCTAATCAATCAGTTAGGTTAATTAAACCCTAATTAGACTAAACAGTCTATGACCAGTGGGACCCATACGTCAGCGACCCAGTCAACACCTCTGTTGACTGCTGACATCATGCTGACGTCATGATGATGTCAGCATGCACTGTTCTGGATAATGTTAAATTAAATTAATTAATTATATTCCAGAAATTAATAAAATCTTTAGAAAATCATATCTTTTAATCCGTAACTCGGATTAAATTATTTTCAACATGAAAGTTGCTCAGAACGACGAGACGAACCCGGATACGCGGCCCGTTCGTCCGCCACGCACCCCTAACATATCAAACTCGCAACTTTCCCCCTCCGGCTCGTCTGTCCGAAAACGCGAAAACCCGGAGGTGCCTACTACTACGTGCTGCCCGCTGACGATGACCAGGAGTATTTTAGGAGGTTCCCAGGCAGGAGGCCTGCGCCTCTTTCGATCTATATCCCAGTTTGTGCTAGCCTTCTTAAGGCAAGCCTGTTTAACTTATGTCTGTACTCAGATATTGTTGCTTCCGCTGACTCGTCTATGATCGAGCTCTTGTATTCGAGCCCTCGAGGCCCCCTGGCTTGTAATATGATGCTTGTATGACTTATTTATGTTTTAGAGTTGTGTTGTGATATCTTCCCGTGAGTCCCTGATCTTGATCGTACACATTTGCGTGCATGATTAGTGTACGATTAAATCGGGGGCGTCACAAGTTGGTATCAGAGCCGACTGCCTGTAGGAATCCCCCTTTCCATCTCCTTGGCCAAAGTTGACTCTAGACTTTACGAAAATTTTACTAACATGGCTGTGCGGCCCATGGGCCCACGTCGCCATTGGGCGGTATTAAGATCTTTTATTCCTCGTCTATACTCTGGGATTCTAATCTCTCTTCTATTCGGGTTAAATGATTTTGCTGAAATCTAACTCTAGGTTCTCGTTACCACTTCCTCCCGGAGAGCCCCATTCAGGCCAGATGATCGACTGCTTCAACAGAAGATTCTGACAATACTCTCTGATGTTCTCCCGAAACCTTATGCCATTGCTTTTGCAATTCCCTACCACCGAAATATCCCTATGGATAAGTATTCAGACCTGTCGTGCTTACTTTTATTCCCAATCGATCTTGTTATTATAAGATACCCCGAGAATACTTTGTGCCTACTGCCTTGCAGTTCTCTGCCACATGCCTACCACTACGGATAATTACTCGCATTTATCGAGTATCCGCTCATCCCCAGATATTCATGCAGTTCACAAAATTCTTCGAAATACCATTCGGTCTTCCGAAAATCCTGAGCAACCTATTGCTCCTGAAATTCTTGCTTGCTTGCATTATGGTTAATCCCATAAGTATAGCAATCTTATTGGCAACCTTTGTCAATATCATTTTGAGTCCATTGACTCAATATGTTGCGAATGCTCGCAATCCTCACTCAGATCATAGAATTCATCCTTTCAGCTCAGATGTCATTTAAAATGTGAGCTGGTCCTCGGCCAATCAGATTGCCATCGATTGTACCCCTAAGTCTATTCAACTTGTCCGTCCTTGATTAGAGCGTTTGCTCCTGATCCCTTGATTTGAAAATCATAATTCCTTTGTTATTTAAACGTTGAATTATTCAGATGATCTGTAAAACGATGCATTTGCATTCTTTCTTCCTCTGATTGGGTATCGATACTCACATCAGCTCCATTGTGGATCACCATATCCACTGTTGGATTATTATCCGACAATGTCCTTCATAATTAATCACCTTGTGAGTTCTTTCTCCGATACATAATGCCTTTGGTAATTTGTATCCTCTCCTTTTGCCAACCATGCTCTGCTTTCGAACTGGTAATATTTACTCTCAAAGCTTGTGGTATATGTTTCCACGATACCCTGACGGGTTGAACCTATGCCTTCCTTAATTTGTGTGACCTCGAAAGTTATGCGGGTTATACCCTGCTGATGCTTCGTCAGATAACTTTTCAACACTACAACTTCGAAAAGGGGAGGTAAATGTTAGGTTATGCATTGAAGAAGTGGGAGTCGACCTTGAACTTTGTGTTCATGCCCATGGACATGATGTAGATCTTATCATTAAAGCTTCTCTTAAATTAATTACTCCCTTGGTATAAGTTCATATTATATCTGGGATCTGGCCTTTTGCAATCGTGGTTTCGACCATGTTCTCTTTTAGGTACCGTTTCTCGTGCGAGTTTAAGCACTTGTCTTCTGCAGAGCAATACCCCAGTCCAACCTCTACTTTGATCTGTCGTCGAGTACTCGAGGATACCACGGGATACATAACTTCTTATGGGTTCTTCATCAAATGTTATTTCTCCCCTAATCCAATTTTTCTTGGGTTCTGGGTTGTCATCAACCGAGAACGCCGAATAGTAAATCGAGTCTGTACTCCGATTCAATAACTCCTAAGTAATTTTCATTGCTTACGAGTTTAATAACCCTTCAAGTCATTCCTAGCCTGATTGGCCATATCATTATCGTGCAAAAATTTAACTGTGCTACCTGGTCCTTCTTCCCGGAGCAAAATTTTCGATGATGAGCTAAGCTTACGTCGATCTTCCTCGTCATAACACTTCGCCTTGAACTACGAGCTTGTTTCGAGTTTGTGTCTTACCCATGGTTCCAATAACCTTTCGCTTCATCACCCCTTTCAACTTGATGTCATCGCCGATCGATTACATCTTCATGAGATCTCTTGACAAATGTGTCGTGATCATCATGAGCATTATGAGCTCTTCCAGGATATCGATTGAATTCATGATGAGAAATACCATCCTTGCCCTCGATGATCTGTATTATCATCGACCACTTTATTGACTTCCCTCCAACACAAACTTGTCGTGTTTTGTGTTATACCTTGAGTTCCTTGCTATCCAGCATCTGTTCTTCTTTACCTTGGAGTATTACCCTTTATATGTCAAGAGTGTGGCAAGAAATTCACCACCCTTAAGAATTCTTGACACAAGTGATACTTATTAACATCACCATTCTTTCCTTGGTCCTCGTGTTGTTTCTAACCGGAAAACCGACAAATGGTCTGTGAGGTGTAAATTCTAAACTTCTAGCAACCCTATTGCTTTGAAGTTATTGATCTACAGTTTCATTCTAAGTTTATTGCTTATTGAATCATCATTCGAACATTGATCGTGCTACCTAGTCCAGATTCCTGGGTGCACCCTTCTATCATTGTTCAGTTGTGTATGTTTCCCTCGAGCATACATCATTATATCATTTGATCCGCCAAATGATTATCTCCTTGTTCACATAATTGTGGAAATCCATCTTTTTGGAATTCTCGATGAATGGTCGCTGAGTCCATCATCCACATCCTCATCTTCTCCTTGGTTAATGATGAACTATTGTTTCGAAACTTGCTTCTATAGTTCATTTCCCGAGAATCTTACAATGTCATCTCGCCAATTGTGTTACACCTTTTATTCTCAGACATCCTGAGTCTGACATATCCTAACACCAATCAGATCTGAATCTCGGTCAGATATGATGGTTGGGATATATTTTCAAGACTTATAACAATGGTCTTTATGTGACCGGTAAGGTGATGACATGCCTAGCGCACCGGGCCGGAGGACCCATTGTTATAGTTTTCCTTTTTAGCAAGGTTAATCATTCTTCCATGAGGAAATTGTAAGACTTATTCTATAAGTTGTTTCCGATGGATCCTTTGTATCCAAAGTCTGGCCTTTGATTGAAGACCATGTCAATGCTATCTCGAAGCATGTCTGTGGTACTCCGAATTTCAACAAGAACATTTGAAGCCAATGCTAAATGTTTCTTACTAAATTATCCAAACACCATTGTATGGGTAATGTCATGATACTCTCTCCCCTTTCCTAAAGGGTTTTCTACGTTGTATCCTGTCATGGATATCATGCTCTGCTTGTCCTTGGGGAGGATATACCCTTGAAATATGTGTTCAAACACATTTTCCTTTCCATTGTTCTGTTAATCTGATGCTCACATTTCCTTTACATTGGTTTGTTTAGCCTTTCCGGTGATCTATATGATCTAAGCAGCAATATTCTACTGCTTATGTAAACACATAGGTGCCCAACCGTGTCGGTAAGACCCTGTTACTATTGTTGATGACTTCCCGGTAGCCACCGATGGACGAGAACTTTGCCTATTGGTCCGCCTCGCTTCAACGAGCAGGAAAATGGTTCTCTTCGTCCCTCGCCCTTGGTACCGACGTTGTTGCCGACATAATCGACAGGTTACCCTCTGACATGCCTTGCTATCATGACCATGCAAGATGTCATCACTCCTCCTACTTTTTAACCCACATGGTGGGCCCATAACCCACAGTTCCACAGGATCGAAACCTGACTCTCCTGTACACCCTATTGTCAAAGTTATTCCTCGCGCTTGACTTTGTAGGTAATTCACGGGCCACCTGCCTGTTGATCTATTCTGGTATCAGACACAATACTTATTCCCGTTGCTTTGAACCCCCTTTCAAGCCTTGTAACAGGCATCAAACGATTGCCTGCCCGCTCGAAACTTCCCATGATACCTCCTTACTTTACTCTCGATACTTTCTTAAGTTTCAATTCGAGAGTTACTTCCCACCATCTTCCCCGATGTTATTGAACAGATAGTTAACCTTGCAGAGGTTCGTTCCCCCAGAATACCCACCCTTTATTCTTTCGGAAATACGATGGAGTTCCCGAAGAAATGATGACAAGTTTATCATGATGCATTGGAATAAAGAATTGAAGACATCAACGAAAGGGATTAACTTCTTCGAGAAGATCCGTTAGAATATCGTAACCAGAACTTTCCCCCTTGTTCCCCTCTTAAATCTCGGGACGAGATTTCTTGTAGTGTAGGAGAAGTGTGACGCCCGGATAATCTTGCTACAGTAATTCCACGCTAATCGTGCCACATCACCTCGGTTACTGTTGCTAGGCTTTCGTTAGATCAAACCGCGTCGAATTCAAATCTAAATTAATGTCAACAATAAAAGTTTTCGAAAGTTGAAACAAAAATGTTCGGTGGGTGCCGAATATTACAAGGGTAATTATAATAAAGCAAACACATTTTTATAAAATGTCTAGATAATTTAAAATGAATTAAAACAGAAAAGAAAATAAATAAAAAAAAGAAAAGAAACTACAAAAACAGAAAACAAAACCAAAAAAAAGAGAATAAAAGCCCCCCGGCCTACTGGGCCAACGGCCCAGCCGGCCAGCCACTGGCCCAATCGGCCCCTCACCCCTGCATAACCCCCCCCCACCGTAGCAAACCCTAGACCGATCCCCATCTCTCCCTCATTCCCCACTTCGCGCCGCACGTCACTCCTCCCGCACGAACCCCCCCCCCACTCCTCGCTCTCTTCCCTCCCTCGATCTGGATCGAGACCGGGGGGGCTCGCCCTTCGCTCGGTGTCGAAGCCTCTCGCCGGCGCGGCCCGAAGACCACCCCGACGACCGCGCCGCCCGTCGCCGTTGGCCGCCGCCGCCCGGAGCGCTTCCTCGCCGGCCTGCCCCTCTCCGTCGCGTCGTCCCCGACGTCCCCCCCCTCGACCCCCGCTGCCCTGGCCCTACAATCCCCTTGTGAGGCCCCCCTCCTCCTCTCTTCCCTGCACGCGCCCGCCGGTGGCGTCCCGCGTCCGTCGGCGCCGTCCCGCGTCCACGCCCGAGGCCCCTAGACCACGCCTCTGCCGCCTCCAGTGTGTGCATGGCCGCCCCCGCGCCCGTTTGCTGGCGTGTGACCCACGCCCCTGTCGCTACTCATCGCCGCAACCGCGCCTGCGTCCCGCGTGCCTTGGCCTTGGCCTCGTGCCATGTCGGCGCCCACCTCTGCGAGTTGTCGCACCGCCCGTCCCTGCTGCCTCGTCCCCTACAGCCTCCTCACGTGCGAGCCGCAACTTGCTACCTGCTGTTGCTGTTGCCTGCATGCTGCCTAGCTGCTGCTTTGCCGCTCCTTCTGCCCGCTCCTACCCCGCTGTCGTTGCTCGCGTCGTAGCCGCCCAGCTCACGCGCATCTCCGGGTGCTCCTGTATGCTCCCGTGCCATGGCCATGACTTGCCTGTGCTAGGTGCACGGCCGTGTGTGAGGCTGGTTGGCTCTCTGTACATGCGGCCAACCCGCTAAACAAGGGCCTAATTAAAAAGATTGTTAGGGGTACTTAGTGATAAGTTAGCTTGTAGTCCATGACAAGTGGGACCCCCCTGATTAAATTAGCTAGATGATTTATTGACACATGTGCCAATGACATGTGGGGCCTATGCCCCAGAACGATTAAAAAAATGAATAAAATAAATAAATAATTAATAATTAAAATAATTAATTAATTAAGTTAATTAATCCTGTTAATTAATCTAATCAATTAGTTAGGTTAATTAAACCCTAATTAGACTAAACAGTCTATGACCAGTGGGACCCACACGTCAGCGACCCAGTCAACACCTCTGTTGACTGCTGACGTCATGCTGACGTCATGATGATGTCAGCATGCACTGTTCTGGATAATGTTAAATTAAATTAATTAATTATATTCCAGAAATTAATAAAATCTTTAGAAAATCATATCTTTTAATCCGTAACTCGGATTAAATTATTTTCAACATGAAAGTTGCTCAGAACGACGAGACGAACCCGGATACGCGGCCCGTTCGTCCGCCACGCACCCCTAACATATCAAACTCGCAACTTTCCCCCTCCGGCTCGTCTGTCCAAAAACGCGAAACACCGGGGATAATTTCCCGGATGTTTCCCCCCTTCACCGGTACCACCTCGTACCGCGGTAGGGCACACCTAGCTTCACGCTTTGTCATGTCATGCATCGTCATGCATTTGTTTGCATTATATTTATTGTTTCTTCCCCCTCTTCTCTCGCTAGACACAGAGACCGACGCCTCTACTACCCAGTACGACTACGGTGTTGACGACCCCTCTCTCTTGCCAGAGCAACCAGGCAAGCCCCCCCTTTGATCACCAGATATCGCCTAATCTTCTCTATACTACTTGCATTAGAGTAGTGTAGCATGTTACTGCTTTCCGTTATTCCTATCCTGATGCATAGCCTGTCCTTGCTACTACTGTTGTTACCATTACCTGCTATCCTACTGCTTAGTATAGGATGCTAGTGTTCCATCAGTGGTCCTACACTCTTGTCCGTCTGCCATGCTATATTACTGGGTCGTGATCACTTCGGGAGGTGATCACGGGCATATACTATATACTTTACACAGTTACATTACCTGTGGTACTGTTCGGAGTTGGGGGCTGAAGGGGCAGGTGGCTCCATCCCGGTAGAGGTGGGCCTGGGTTCCCGACGGCCCCCGACTGTTACTTTGTGGCGGAGCGACAGGGCAGGTTGAGACCACCTAGGAGAGAGGTGGCCTGGCCCTGGTCGGCGTTCGCGGATACTTAACACGCTTAACGAGATCTGGGTATTTGATCTGAGTCTGGCCATTTGGTCTATACGCACTAACCATCTACGCGGGAGTAGTTATGGGTATCCCGGCGTCGTGGTATCAGCCGAAGCCTTCGTGACGTCAGCCACTGAGTGGCGCGCGCCGGATTGGAACGTAAGCCTGCTCTTGTATTAAGGGGGCTAGTTCTGCTTCCGGCCGCGTTCGCAACGTGCAGGTGTGCTAAGGGCGATGGGCCCAGACCCCTGTGCGCTTAGGTTTAGACCGGCGTGCTGACCTCTCTGTTGTGCCTAGGTGGGGCTGCGACGTGTTGATCTTTCCCGGCCGGGCATGACCCAGGAAAGTGTGTCCGGCCAAATGGGATCAAGCGTGTTGGGGTATGTGGTGCACCCCTGCAGGGAAGTTAATCTATTCGAATAGCCGTGATCTTCGGTAACAGGACGACTTGGAGTTGTACCTTGACCTTATGACAACTAGAACCGGATACTTAATAAAACACACCCTTCCAAGTGCCAGATACAACCGGTGGTCGCTCTCTCACAGGGCGACGACGGGAGGATCATCGGTTAGGATTATGCTATGCGATGCTACTTGGAGGACTTCAGTCTACTCTCTTCTACATGTTGCAAGACGAAGGCTGCCAGAAGCATAGTCTTCGAAAGGATTAGTTATCCCCCTCTTATTCTGGCATTCTGCAGTTCAGTCCACATATGATACCCTTACTCCATTTGATACCCATGCATATGTAGTGTAGCTCCTTGCTTGCGAGTACTTTGGATGAGTACTCACGGTTGCTTTCTCCCCCTTTTCCCCCTTTTCCTTTCATTCTGGTTGTCGCAACCAGATGCTGGAGTCCAGGAGCCAGACGCCACCGTCGACGACGACTCCTACTACACCGGAGGTGCCTACTACTACGTGCTGCCCGCTGACGACGACCAGGAGTAGTTTAGGAGGTTCCCAGGCAAGAGGCCTGCGCCTCTTTCGATCTGTATCCCAGTTTGTGCTAGCCTTCTTAAGGCAAGCCTGTTTAACTTATGTCTGTACTCAGATATTGTTGCTTCCGCTGACTCGTCTATGATCGAGCTCTTGTATTCGATCCCTCGAGGCCCCCTGGCTTGTAATATGTTGCTTGTATGAATTATTTATGTTTTAGAGTTGTGTTGTGATATCTTCCCGTGAGTCCCTGATCTTGATCGTACACATTTGCGTGCATGATTAGTGTATGATTAAATCGGGGGCGTCACAGGCGCGCCCTGGGCCCTCGTGGCCACCCCTTAAGGCGGTTGGTGCCCTTCTTCCGCCGCAAGAAAGCTAATATCTGGGTAGGGATCGTTTCCAAAATTCAGCCCAATCGGAGTTATGGATCTCCGAGAATTTAAGAAATGGTGAAAGGGAAGAATAAGGGAACACCGAAAAAGAGAGAGACAGAGAGACATATCCAATCTCGAAGGGGCTCTCGCCTCTCCCATTCCATGGAGGCCATGGACCAGAGGGGAAACCCTTCTCCCATCTAGGGAGAAGGTCAAGGAAGAAGAAGAAGGGGGGGGGGCTCTCTCGCCCTCTCTTTCGGTGGCGCCGGAACGCCGCCGGGGCCATCATCATCACCGCAATCTACACCAACAACTTCACCGCCATCATGACCAACTCTTCCCCCTCTATGCAGCGGTGTAACCCCTCTTTTACCCGCTGTAATCTCTACTTAAACATGGTGCTCAACGCTATATATTATTTCCCAATGATGTATGGCTATCCTATGATGTTTGAGTAGATCCGTTTTGTCCTATGGGTTAATTGATGATCGTGATTGGTTTGAGTTGCTTGTTTTATTATTGGTGCTGTCCTATGGTGCTCTCCATGTCGCGCAAGCGTGAGGGATCCCCACTGTAGGGTGTTGCAATACGTTCATGATTTGCTTATGGTGGGTGGCGTGAGTGACAGAAGCACATACCCGAGTAAGTAGGTTGTTTGCATATGTGAGTAAAGAGGACTTGATACTTTAATGCTATGGTTGGGTTTTACCTTAATGATCTTTAGTAGTTGCGGACGCTTGCTAGAGTTCCAATCATAAGTGCATATGATCCAAGTAGAGAAAGTATGTTTTCTTATGCCTCTCCCTCAAATAAAATTGCAATAACGATTACAGGTCTAGTTATCGATTGCCCAGGGACAAATAACTTTCTTGTGTGACAACAAGCTCTCTACTAAACTAACTTAGTTGTGTCTTCTTCTAAACAGCCCCTACTTTTTATTTACACGCTCTTTATTATCTTGCAAACCTAGCCTACAACACCTAGAAAGTACTTCTAGTTTCATACTTGTTCTAGGTAAAGCGAACGTTAAGCGTGCGTAGAGTTGTATCGGTGGTCAATAGAACTTGAGGGAATATTTGTTCTACCTTTAGCTCCTCGTTGGGTTCGACAACCTTACTTATCGAAAGAGGCTACAATTTATCCCATATACTTGTGGGTTATCGGCCCATCTTGGAGTTGATGAGCACCTGAATATGTGGAGCATACCCATAAGATCTTTTCTGATCTGCTGCAGTCCTCTTGATTGTCTCAACAATCAGACTCATGGCCTTGAAGTTTGGAGGGACATCAAATATTTGCAGCAGGTTGATTGATTGTCATCTTATCATCTTATGATCTCTAGATTTGGGTAACAGAGTATGCCTTAGGATAGTGTTGATTGTAGGCAGACCAGACAATAGATAATGCACAGATCCAAGCTTGTGTGTCTCCAAAGCTTTGTTCGGGATCTCCTTGTACATGTTTGCCATTGAGTTGTGGTCCTTCTTCTTCTTGGCATACACATCCAAATCATCCTCATGCTCTTCTGGGGCATTGATCAACTTCGCCCACTCATCAACAGTTGATTGGTACCTTGTACCCTCAGACATCCACACGATTCTGCCATCTGGATAGAAATGAGTAGTGGAGTAGAACTGCATAACGAGCTCATCATTCCATTTGGTCAACTCTTGACCCAGAAACTCATCAACTCCACAAGCTTTGAAGCTTTCATGCACTCCTGGGAAATAGTATTCATTCTCATCAATGAATTCCCAATCAACCCATTTCATATCACAAACAATTGGCTTCTTGTCAAGCAGAGTGGTCTCATAGAAATCCTGTTGTTCCTTGGTGTGGAACCAATAGTCCACTGTAGTCCTCCTCCTCACAGCATAGGGGTCAGACTGTCTCCAAAGTCTCAATCCTGCATCCTTCCTTATGTTCATGTCCTCTGCCACTAGATGAGTGTCATTGTGGTCTGGATCTTTGGTTTCAGTTTTCTTAGCACTTGGGCTTCTGCATCTTCTTCTTCAACTTCAGGCACTGGGGCCTTGTTATTTTCTTCAGTTGGGATGTTCTTGGTGCTTCTCTTGGGCTTAGAAGGCTTTTGAGCAGCAGCCTTGGGAGCAGCTTTGGGCTTTGATGGAGCAGCCCCTGACTTGATTGCATCTCCCATGAGCTTCTGGGACTTGGGTGCTGGTGCAGCATCCTCTTCCTCTTCATCTTCTTCTGGCTCTCTCATTATGGAGGATCTACCAAGGACTCTGGCAGTGGTCTTTTTGACTCTCTCCTTCCTCTTCTTTCCCTCTCTAGCAGCCTCTTCAGTTGGCTTAGAGGTTTCAGCAGTTGAGGCCCTGGCCTTAGACATTGGAATTCTTTTTGCAGGTGCCTTCTTATTCAACCCTGGCTTAGTTGTTGCAGCAGTACCATACTCTTTCTTCAGCACCTTCTTTTTGGAGCTAACTTCCTCCTCAACAGCCATATAGTCCTCATCTTCAGAATCTGAGGTTTTCTTCCTCCTTGTCCTGGTGGCTGCCTTTGGCAAGTTACTGGGAGTGCTCCTGCTGCCATCATCTGAGGTGCTTGAGGGACTAGTGCCCTCACCGAATTGCACTTGCTCTTCAGATCTGTTTTGGCTATCACTCTGGTCAGACATCTTGGCAAGCACACTGACCGCAAACCCTGTGAATAGATGTAGATGAGGTAGAATGGATGAGCATCACAAAGTCCAGGGTTTTTTGCAAAACACATGAGTCAAAAACTTAGTTTTAGTTCTCCATAGAAAGCATTTCGGAGCTACCGATTTGTTAAACTCGGTGATACCGAAGCAACTGTTGGAGTCTAAACTAGTGAACTCAGTCAGATCGAGTCACAGTTTGGTGGCTCCAAGATTGCTAGGGTTTCACAGAGAATCGAACTCGGTCGCACCGATTTGCAATTTTCGGTCAGAATGAAAAGCGCATGTGCAATGGCCTAAGCCAAATCGGTGAGACCGATTTCTACAACTTGGTCGGTCCGAGATGAGTTCGGCGGAGACCTAACCCTAAATTTTTGAGTGAAACCTAACCTAAAGGGATTTTTCTTTGGATAGATTGATTTCATACTTGCCTAATTGGTACTGATCATGGCAAAGCAATGTGCTAGGAATCGGAATGAGGAATTAGTACATAAAGTCAAACTCATACCCTAGTTCGGCAGGAGTTCGCTATGGCGACAACGGCGGGGCAGAATCCCGTTGACGGTGATGGAGACCAGCGGCAGGAGGTCGCTGGCGACGAGGAGACGATCCGGAGATCGAGACGGCAGAGCAGGACATGCGCGGGATGAAGAGTTTTGGAGAAATTTCCAAAATTCAACCCGTCAGTATATATATCCCGACCCTGTCGGTGTGACCGAGTGGAACAACTCGGTGGCACCGAGATGCAGAATCGCAATTGGTTACTGCAACTTGGTGTGACCGAAAAGTTCAAATCGGTTGCACCAAGATTGAAAACCTAGATCAACTCAATGAACTCGGTGTGACCGAAATGGATGGGTCGGTCAGACCAAAATGCACAGAGAGATTTTGGAAGTTTAAGTCTATGACGAATCGGGGACTCCGAGTGCTCCTCACACAGAGTGGTTCGAATCTGACTTAGTCAAGCTTGGGCATTGTATTGCAGCATCTTCAAATCTTCCATGCTAGCTTCACAGTTCGGTTCTCTCCCATCAAAGAATTCACCTTGCAGGCCAATACACACAATAGCCCAAATGCCGGGGTTATGTCCAAGAATATGCATTTTCATCTTATGCTTCCAACTAGCAAAATTAGTACCATCAAAGTAAGGACCTCTACGGTGGTAATTTCCCTTGCTAGAGTTGGTCAAACTTCGACGCCATACTCTCCTAAGTTGTGAAACCAAGGCTATGATCACCAAAGCTATGGAAATCAAGGCAAATGGAGACCAAAGCTCTGATAACACTTGTAGGATCGAAAGTATGTCTAGAGGGGGGTGATTAGACTACTTGACCAAATAAAAATCTAGCCTTTTCCCAATTTTAAGTCTTGGCAGATTTTAGCAACTTAACACAAGTCAACCAATCAACCTACACATGCAAGTCTAAGAGTATAGCAGCGGAGTGTAAAACATTTGCATATGAAGGTAAAGGGAGGAGTTTGGAGTGAGCAAACGCAATGTAGACACAGAGATTTTTGGCATGGTTCCGATAGGTGGTGCTATCGTACATCCACATTTATGGAGACTTCAACCCACGAAGGATAACGGTTGAGCGAGTCCACGGAGGGCTCCACCCACGAAGGGTCCACGAAGAAGCAACCTTGTCTATCCCACCATGGCCATCGCCCACGAAGGACTTGCCTCACTAGGGTAGATCTTCACGAAGTAGGCGATCTCCTTGCCCGTACAAACTCCTTGGTTCAACTCCACAATCTTGTCGGAGGCTCCCAAGTGACACCTAACCAATCTAGGAGACACCACTCTCCAAAAGTTAATAAGTGGTGTGTTGATGATGAACTCCTTGGTCTTGTGCTTCAAATGATAGTCTCCCCAACACTCAACTCTCTCTCACTGATTTGGATTTGGTGGACAGATGATTTGAGTGGAAAGCAACTTGGGGAAGGCTAGAGATCAAGATTCAAATGGTTGGAATGGAATATTTTGGTCTCAACACATGAGTCGGTGGTTCTCTCTCAGAAAATGAATGTTGATGTGTAGGCACATTCTGATGGCTCTCCTTACTAACGAAGGAAGGGTGGAGGGGTATATATAGCCTCCACACAAAATCTAACCGTTACACACAATTCACCAAACTCGGTGGGACCGAATCAGAAAACTCGGTCAAAACGATTTAGTTCAAAATGTGAATGTTAGGCTTTTCGGTGGGACCGATATGTCAACTCGGTGGGACCGATTCCATTAGGGTTAGGGCATAACGTAATCTCGGTGAGACCGATTACACAAATTCGATGGGACCGATTTTGGTAATAAGCTAACCAGAGAGTTGGTCAGGCAAACTCGGTGGGACCGAATCTCTCATTTCGGTGAGACCGAAATGTTATGGAAGGGAAACAGAGAGTTTGCATTGCGAACTCGGTGGGACCGATCGCTCATCTCGGTTGGACCGAAACATTACGAAGGGAAACAGAGAGTTTGCAATCCCATCTCGGTGAGACCGAGATCCCTATCGATGAGACCGATATGACTAGGGTTTCTGCCAATGGCTATGTCAAGTGAACTCGGGGGCGTTGGATTGAACATTTCGTTGGGGCCGAGTTTGAATTTTGGTTTGGGACATATGTGGATATGAGAAAGTGATTGAGGGTTTTTGAAGCATATCACTAAGCATTTTGAGCAAGTAAGTCATTAAGCAACACCTCATCCCCTTTTAATAGTATTGGCTTTTCCTATGGACTCAATGTGATCTTGGACCACTAAAATGAAAATGTAAAGTCTTGAGCTTGAGCCAATGTGTGTCCTTAGCATTTTGAGGGATTCACATTCTTAATCCCTGCCATGCCAATCATTGAACTTTCTGAAATGATCATCTTGAAATAGTATTATTTCAATGAGCTATATTTTGTTAGTAATTACCAAAACCACCCAGGGATAGTTGCACTTTCAGCATCCAGGTTCCACTATTGGTTATTGACCAGAGAAGTGTCTCGGTCATGTCTACATAGTTCTCAAACCCGTAGGGGGTCCGCACGCTTAACGTTCATTGACGATATAGTATTATATAAGTTATGTATTTTGGTGACCGAATGTTGTTCGGGGTCCCGGATGAGATCACAGACATGAAGAGGAGCTCCGAAATGGTCCGGAGGTAAAGATTGATATATAGGATGATATGGTTCGGCCAAGGGGTGAAGCCCACGGGGCTTTATAGGTTGGTGCAAAAGGAGTTTTGCGGAGGCCAGGGGGCCAAACGCCGGAGACCCTGGCGTCTGGCCCTGGGCCAGACGCTGAGGCCCATGGTGTCTGGGCCAGACGCCAAGGACTGTGGCGTCTGGTCCTGGAAGTCCGAGAAGGACTCTTCCTTACGGGCAAAACCGACTTTGAGGATGCTTTTACTCCAAGTTTCGACCACAGGGTTAACATATAAATAGAGGGGCAAGGCTAGCACCTGGAACACATTAGAAATCACCAAGCCGTGTGCTGGCAACCCCGTCCCCTATAGTTTATCCTCCGTCATAGTTTCCGTTGTGCTTGGCAAAGCCCTGCGGAGATTGTTCTTCACCAACACCGTCACCACGCCATCGTGTTGCCGGAACTCATCTACTACTTCGCCCGTCTTGCTGGATCAAGAAGGCGAGGACGTCATCGAGCTGAACGTGTGCTGAACGTGGAGGTGTCGTACGTTCGGTACTTGATCGGGACGAATTGTGAAGGTGTACGACTACATCAACCGTGTTGATAAACGCTTCCTCTTAACGATCTACGAGGGTACGTAGACACACTCTCCCCTCTCGTTGGTATGCATCTCCTAGATAGATCTTGCGTGAGCGTAGGAAATTTTTGAAATACTGCGTTCCCCAACAAGGGAACGACACAAAGCTAGGGAAGACTCAGCAGTTGTTTCCCACGCGGAGGGGAGTAGGAGGGTTTACTGGTTCGTCTGCCATCGCCGGAGAATAACAGCAGGTGTGGGTGAGTAGAGGGATGGCTAGGACAGCGATGGGAGTACGGTGGGGCGGTGAGGCCTGCGCGGCAGCACAGCCGGCCGCGGGAGGAGGGTGCAGGCAGTCCCGCCGGCGCTAGTTTGAGTGGCTGGAGCAGGAAGAGCAGAGATTGAAGAAGCACGACGGCCGTTGGATCGACATACAATAGTCACTGTTCTCGTGTGTTGACTAGGTTGACACGGCGTTGCGTGTGTGTCAACCTTTTTTTAGAAAAGCATACACGTCAACCTGTAGTAGGCGCACAAGTTAGGCTCAAATATGTGGAAAACATCATACGACCCGTCTACCATTATTTCTAATAATTTATAGCCCATTTGCTAATTCTTAAGAATTTTTTTGGAGCCCATCTTCTTTTCGTTAGCATTAGACCCCATATTGTGGCCACAGTTAAAAATTATACGAAATTTTGCATATTTTGGTGCGGTCAACTGCTTTTAATCCCGAAATATCGAGTCACATTCAAACTATTTTGAAAAATAATTTATATAAATATAAAATCCAAATAATTGTCCATGCATAAAAATCAATGGAATTTAAAATCTTGTAATGAAAAAAAATCGAAACCAATTCCCAGATTGATGTGTTTTAAAAATGTACATCCCATTTCTCATTACCGATAGCCCATTTTCTGGGCAAACCGAATGAAACTCTCCTCGTCTTGAAAGATTTGCAGCCTAGCAGGGCTAATAAAGCAAGTAGGCCTCGTTTGGGCATTTCTTTTTAAAAAATAGAACTGGGCTAGCCATTTTCAGCAAGAAAAAAACACAACTGGGCTCATGATGTGGTAAACATAAACAAAACCCTGGCTAGACGGGCGACAACCCCCGCACAGCCCCGTTGTTACCCTGGTCCGTCGCTAAAACTAGTATAAATAACAACTGCTTGTTCCTCAAAAAAAGTAATAACAACTGTGCGACCTGCTGGGTCCTTGGTGTCAGCCGCTCGTTGTGTAATTCTCTCGTTTATTGACTATGTTGACAATGGCGTGATCCCCAGATGTCCAACCATTAGGAGGAATGACACGTCTCCAATGTATCTATAATTTTTCCAGATGTCCAACCCCAGACTGCCTCTTTGCTCTATAAATACCCCAATATTTCCAGAACCCTAGGGGAGTTGACGAAATATTTATCCAGCCGCCGCAGAGTCCAGAACCACCAGATCCAATCTAGACACCATCTCGGATGGGGTTCACCACCTCCTTTGGTGCCTCTCCGATGATGCATGACTAGTTCTTTGTAGACCTTCGGGTCCGTAGTTAGTAGCTAGATGTCTTAATCTCTCTCTCTCTCTCTTGATTCTCAATACAATGGTCTCTTGGAGATCCATGTGATGTAACTCTTTTGCGGTGTGTTTGTTTGGATCGATGAACTTCGAGTTTATGATCAAATCTATCTTTTTATATCGATGAAAGTATTTGAGTTTATTTGATCTCTTTTATGCATGATCTCTTATAGCCTTGTATTTCTTCTCTGATATTTGGGTTTTGTTTGGCCAACTGATCTATTTATCTTGCAATGGGAAGAGGTGCTTTGCAGTGGGTTCGATCTTACGGTGCTTGATCCCAGTGACAGAAAGGGAAACGACACGTATGTATCATTGCTACTAAGGATAAACTGATGGGGTCTATCTCGACATAGATAGATCTTGTCTACATCATGTCATCATTCTTATTGCATTACTCCGTTTCTCCTTGAACTTAATACACTAGATGCATGTTGGATAGTGGTCAATGTGTGGAGTAATAGTAGTAGATGCAGGTAGGAGTCAGTCTACTAATCTTGGACATGATGCCTATATAATGATCATTGCCTGGATATCATCATAATTATTTGAAGTTCTATCAATTGCCCAACATTAATTTGTTCACCCACCGCTTTGCTATTTTTCTCGAGAGAAGCCACTAGTGAAACCTACGGCCCCTGGGTCTTCTTTCTCATATATTTGCCTTTGCGATCTATTTGTATTTGCTTTTATTTTCAGATCTATTAATCCAAAAACCCAAAAATACCTTGTTGCAATTTATTTTATTTGGCGTTCAATCTATCAAAATTTATAACCTTTTTCCTGTCACGCCCCAATTTCTGGCACCGTTACCCGAAAGGGATTGATAACCCCTTTAACACGTCGGGTTGCGAGGATTTGTTATCTGTGCGCAGGGGCTATTTACGTTGTGTTGCTTGGTTCTCCTACTGGTTTGATAACCTTGGTTTCATATCTAAGGGAAATATTTTTTTGGGCTTGTAATAACGAGGCACTTGGTTTCGTACTGCCATGACGCTGGTGGGTCCCTACTATCATCCTCTCCACGTACAGCTATCTCCTTGTTCCTCTCGGTTGTTGACGACGTTGACAACGCAAGAGGGTGGCGCACCGCGCACGGAGAGCGAACCAAGGCGGAGGACGACGACGAGGCCTCGGATGGAACAAATAGGAGCCGTGGAAGATGCACCGGTCCAGTCGCAGGTGGAGGGGAGTACGAGGGTTGACTGGTTCGGGTGCCGATGCATGTTGGGGCTGACATCGCCGGAGAATAACAGGACGTGTGGGGGAATAGAGGGAGGGACTGGCCAACATTGGATGGTATGGTAGGGCGGCGGAGGCGCAGCCAGCCATGGGAGGCGGGAGCAGGAGGAGCCGACGGGGTGGTTTGGTTTGGGCGGCTGGAGGAAGAAGACAAGAGATAGGAGATACATGACAGATGTTGGATGTCAATCTAATGACTGGTAGGCAGAATCATTTGTTGACTAGCTAGTAAGTCGACACCACCTTGGATAGGCTATTTCCTCGTGGGTCCCAAATGTCAGAATCCAAATCTGTCATGGTCATGAAGCCTTTCCTATGAAAATTTACAGCCCATTTGGTGTGCTAGTTCAAAATAAGTTTGTAGGTGCTGGTGGGGGCTAATCACTTGGCTTATGTAATGCACAGTGAGCTCAAGCAGCCGACGAGAGTGATGTTATTTCCCTTGGTTGGGATTTGTTACAATATTTCACTCTAAATTAAACGAATGGCAAGCCATTTGGCTTGTTTCAAAGAAAATATGCCAGTCACATCCGAGTTGAAGAGGGCAAGAACATCTAACTCCAGCTTACAACATCCAGTTAATTGTTCATCAGGTTTAGAAAAAACCAAGGTTGAAAAGGGCAACAACATCTAACTCTAGGACTGTTTTCAGCAGTCACAATCAAATGGATTGGTCAGGTCCATAGAATGAACATCCCGGGTCATAAAATTTACTGGATTATGACCACAATATGTTGTAAATAGAAGCCCGACACGTTCGGAAGCTCTTTTGTCCACCCAAAACTCCTTTTGTTTGCTCTTCAACATACCCATCTGTCAAAACCATGCTGTTGATGAACTTAAGCCTGATGGATAATAGTAACCTCGCATTCAGGAGGAAGAATGTGACAAATCTAGTGTTTGCATGGTTGCTACATATCGTTCTAGCATTATTGTCTTCAATCGAATGTCATGAGAAGTGAGAAAATCTTGGTGCTTACGAATCCACCGATTGGTTATAACTTTCTTACCCCATCCTGTTGCCTAAATAGACATGAAGATTGAAAACAGTTAAGGTCTAAAAAAAGAGTGTCGAAAGAGCAACAACTGAACGGTTAATTCTAGTACACTATATGCGGGCTTTCAATGTGCGTGAAATTATCACCTTTATATACAACTTCTCCAGACATGGAAAGCATTGTAGCAAGCCAATAATCTTGTTCATATCAAAACTATTCATTTGGATATATAAGATCTTGACAGAATCCAGCACCATTGAAAGGCTATCCATGTAGAAACTCTTCATTGAGCATATAACATAATATTAGTACAAAATGTGTACTCCAAGATGAAATATAACCTATGCGCATAAATTTAAAATGCATGTTATGGTTACAAGTGTAGATGATAATATAAAGTACATGAAGAACTGTGGAGCCAAACACCATCTTGAAATGAGCACAAAGATCATGTATTACACCCAAGGTCTCCGGTTTAGGCGCAGAGAGGATGGTTATTTGTGACGGTGAATAACTAGAATCAAGGATCGAACTCTGAAGTGAAGGGGCATCTTGGATGATGAGTTGCCTTCCTCAAAACAAATTCCAAATCTTACAAGGTTAGGCGACTTTATTTGGAGACAACCGATTCTAACTGTGAAAACAAGCACCAAGCACTCCAGGGCAGGGCAATTGGAGTGGATGATGCTGTGCAATGAGGCCTCCGATATATGAACCCGCACAAGTGGAAGTTTCTTGAGAAATGGGAGTCAAAGGTTTAGTACCAAATTGTCTGGTAGGTAGCACAACGCAAAGGTGGCGGTGTGGAGAGAGGAGGAAAACCGCGAGATGGAGATCGGTGCTGAGGGCACAAGTACATGGCGTTCGGTATCTGGTAGGTGATTTCCAGGGGAATAGTAGAACTCAAGTAGCTGTAGTTCTGTGAAATCAGGGGATTTCAGCTAGGCATCCACCGTGAAGGGCATGGTATGCTTGCTCAGGCAGCATGACGGGATGCAGAGGCTTTGAACGGAGCCCTCGTGGGAGGATATGATGTCTCTGGGGAATTCAAAATTATTGAAGAGAGATAGCCAACGGCAATCGAGATTAAGTGGCATAATGTGCCATAGAGGACGCCACCGAATTGAGAGGACTTGGGTGCGGCAGCAATCCTTGGTGGGGAGAAGCGAGATGATCTCCCCAAGGACGGCGTCCGGGAGATCGTTGATGCGGTCCACCTGATATTCTACGGGTTCCTGGGATTCGGTGGGGGCGGGGTCGCCGCTTCTCCCCGCGCTGGCGGTTGTGGGATCTACAACAGGCGTCACCGCTGGCAGGAGCCTCATTGCTACCTCTTGAGCATGCGTTGGTTTTCCCTTGAAGAGGAAAGGGTGATGCAGCAAAGTAGTGTAAGTATTTCCCTCAGTTTTTGAGAACCAAGGTATCAATCCAGTAGGAGACACTGCACAAGTCACCTAGTACCTGCACAAACATCAAGAACCTTGCAACCAACATGATAAAGGGGTTTTCAATCCCTTCACGGCTACTCGCAAAAGTGAGATCTGATAGAGATAGTAAAGTAAATATTTGTTGGTATTTTTGTTGTATAGATTGGAAAGTAAAGATTACAAAATAGTAAAAGAGATGTGATGTAAATAAAAGAGATGCAATATAATAAGAAAGAGACCCGGGGGCCATAGGTTTCACTAGTGGCTTCTCTCAAGATAGCATGTATTACGGTGGGTGAACAAATTACTGCCGAGCAATTGATAGAAAAGCGCATAGTTATGAGAATATCTAGGCAATGATCATGAATATAGGCATCATGTCCGTGTCAAGTAGATTGAAACGATTCTGCATCTACTACTATTACTCCACACATCGACCGCTATCCAGCATGCATCTAGAGTATTAAGTTCATAAGAACAGATTAACGCTTTAAGCAAGATGACATGATGTAGAGGTATAAACTCAAGAAATATGATATAAACCCCATCTTTTATCCTTGATGGCAACAATACAATATGTGCCTTGCTGCCCCTACTGTCACTAGGAAAGGACATCGCAAGATTGAACCCAAAGCTAAGCACTTCTCCCATTGCAAGAAAGATCAATCTAGTAGGCCAAACTAAACCGATAATTCGAAGAGACTTGCAAAGATATAAAATCATGCATATAAGAATTCAGAAAAGAACCAAATAATATTCATAGATAATCTTGTTCATAAACCCACAATTCATCAGATGTCGGCAAACACACAACAAAAGAGTATTACATCGAATAGATCTCCAAGAACATCGAGGAGGACTTTGTATTGAGAATCAAAGAGAGAGACGAAGCCATCTAGCTAATAACTATGAACCCGAAGGTCTATGGTAAACTACTCACGCTTCATCGAAGAGGCTATGGTGTTGATGTAGAAGCTCTCCGTAATCGATCCCCCCTCCGGCAGAATGCCGAAAAAGGCCCCAAGATGGGATCTCATGGGTATAGAAGGTTGTGGCGGTGGAAAAGTGGTTTTGTGGCTCTTTGCGATTGATCTAGGGTATAAGAGTATATATGGGCGGAAGAAGTACGTCGGTGGAGCTACGTGGGGCCCACGAGGGTGGGGGCGCACCCTCCTACCTCATGGCCGCCTCGCAGAGTTCCAGACTTCAACTCCAAGTCTTCTGATTTGCTTTCGGTCCAAGAAAGATCATCACGAAGGTTTCATTCCGTTTGAATTCCATTTGGTATTCCTTTTCTGCGAAACTCTAAAATAGGCAAAAAAAACAGAAACTAGCACTCGGCCTGAGTTAATAGGTTAGTCCCAAAAATAATATAAAATAGAATATTAAAGCCCATTAAACATCCAAAACAGATCATATAATAGCATGGAACAATCAAAAATTATAGATACGTTGGAGACGTATCAAGCATCCCCAAGCTTAATTCCTGCTTGTCCTCGAGTAGGTAAATGATAAAAACAGAATTTTTGATGTGGAATTCTACCTGACATAATTATCAATGTAATTTTCTTTATTGTGGCATGAATGTCCAGATCCAAAAGATTCAAGATAAAAGTTTAATATTGACATAAAAACAATAATACTTCAAGCATACTAATAAAGTAATCATGTCTTCTCAAAATAACATGGCCAAAGAAAGCTATCCCTACAAAATCATATAGTCTGGCTGTGCTCTATCTTCATCACACAAAATATTTAAATCATGCACAACCCTGATGACAAGCCAAGCAATTGTTTCATACTTTTGATGTTCTCAGACTTTTTCAATCTTCGCGCAATACATGAGCGTGAGCCATGGATATAACACTATTGGTGGAATAGAATGGCGGTGTGGAGAAGACAAAAAGGAGAAGATAGTCTCACACCAACTAGGCGTATCAACGTGCTATGGAGATGCCCATCAATAGATATCAATGTGAGTGAGTAGGGATTGCTACGCAACAGATGCACTAGAGCTATAAGTGTATGAAAGCTCAAAAACTAACTAAGTGGGTGTGCATCCAACTTGCTTGCTCACGAAGACCTAGTGCAATTTGAGGAAGCCCGTCATTGGAATATACAAACCAAGTTCTATAATGAAAAATTTCCACTAGTGTATGAAAGTGACAAAATAGGAGACTCTCTATCATCAAGATCATGGTGCTAATTTGAAGCACAAGTGTGGAAAAAGGATAGTAGCATTGCCCCTTCTCTCTTTTTCTCTCATTTTTTTATTTGGGCCTTTTCTCTTTTTTATGGCCTCTTTATTTTTTTTGTCCGAAGTCTCATCCTGACTTGTGGGGGAATCATAGTCTCCATCATCCTTTCCTCACATGGGACAATGCTCTAATAATGATGATCATCACACTTTTATTTACTTACAACTCAAGAATTACAACTCGAGACTTAGAACAAAATATGACTCTATGTGAATACCTCCGGCGGTGTATGAAAAATTATGAATCAAGAGTGACATGTATGAAAAATTATGAACGGTGGCTTTGCCACAAATACGATGTCAACTACCTGATCATGCGAAGCAATATGACAATGATGGAGTGTGTCATAATAAACGGAACGGTGGAAAGTTGCATGGTAGTATATCTCGGAATGGCTATGGAAATGCCATAATAGGTAGGTATGGTGGCTGTTTTGAGGAAGGTAAATGGTGGGTTTATGGTACCGGCGAATGTTGCGTGGTACTAGAGAGGCTAGCAATGGTGGAAGGGTGAGAGTGCGTATAATCCATGGACTCAACATTAATCATAAAGAACTCACATACTTATTGCAAAAATCTATTAGTTACCGAAACAAATTACTACGCGCATGCTCCTAGGGGGATAGATTGGTAGGAAAAGACCATCGCTCGTCCCCGACCGCCACTCATAAGGAAGACAATCAAAAAATAAATCATGCTCCGACTTCATCACATAACGGTTCACCATACGTGCATGCTACGGGAATCACAAACTTTAACACAAGTATCTCTCAAATTCACAACTACTCAACTAGCATGACTCTAATATCACCTTCTTCATATCTCAAAACAATCATAAGGAATCAAACTTCTCATAGTATTCAATGCACTTTATATGAAAGTTTTTATTATACCCATCTTGGATGCCTATCATATTAGGACTAATTTTATAGCCAAAGCAAATTACCATGATGTTCTAAAGGACTCTCAAAATAATATAAGTGAAGCATGAGAGATCAATAATTTCTATAAAATAAAACCACCATCATGCTCTAAAAAGATATAAGTGAAGCACTAGAGCAAAATTATCTAGCTCAAAAGATATAAGTGAAGCACATAGAGTATTCTAATAAATTCCGATTCATGCGTGTCTCTCCCAAAAGGTTTGTACAACAAGGATGATTGTGGTAAAATAAAAAGCAATGACTCAAATCATACAAGACGCTCCAAGCAAAACACATATCATGTGGTGAATAAAAATATAGCCTCAAGTAAAGTTACCGATAGACGAAGACGAAAGAGGGGATGCCTTCCGGGGCATCCCCAAGCTTAGGCTTTTGTTTGTCCTTGAATTTTACCTTGGGGTGCCTTGGGCATCCCCAAGCTTAGGCTCTTGCCACTCCTTGTTCCAAAATCCATCAAATCTTTACCCAAAAACTTGAAAACTTCACAACACAAAACTTCTACAAAAAATCTCATGAGCTCCGTTAGTATAAGAAAATAAACCACTACTTTAAGGTACTGTAATGAAATCATTATTTATATATATTGATGTTAAACCTACTGTATTCCAACTTCTCTATGGTTCATACTCCCCGATACTAGCCATAGATGCATCAAAATAAGTAAACAACATGCGAAAAGCAGAACAGTCTGTAGCAATCTATAGGTTTCGAATACTTCTCTAACTCAATAAATTCTGAAAAATTAGGACGACCAGGACAATTTGTATATTGATCTACTGCAGTTGGAATTGGTATTTTATCGCTCTCTGGTAAAAAATGTAAATTAATTTCGTGAGCATAAAAGTTTCTGTTTTTTACAGCAAGATCAAACAACTATCACCCAAGAAGATTCTAAAGGCTTTACTTGGCACAAACACTAATTAAAACATAAAAAAGACAATCATAACAGCCACTAGATGAATTATTTATTACTAAACATGAGAAAAAAGCAAAGAACAAAAAATAAAATTGGGTTGCCTCGCAACAAGCGCTATTGTTTAATGCCCTTAGCTAGGCATTGATAATTTTAATGATGCTTACATGAAACATAGCAATTGAAACACAAAGAGAGCTTCATATAGCATGTGAAAAACACATCTAAGTCTATCATACTTCCTATGCATAGGCATCTTATAGGCAAACAAATTATCATAGCAAGCAAAAACTAGCATATGCTAGGAAGAGGAAAGAAACAATAGCAATGTCAACATAACGAGAGGTAATTTAGCAACATGAAAATTTCTACAACCATATTTCCCTCTCTCATAAAAATTACATGTAGGATCATAATCAATTTCAACAATATAACTATCACATAAAATTTTCTCTTCATGATCCACATGCATGGAAAGTTGACACTCTTCTGAAATAGTGGGATTATCATAAAATAAAGTCATGACCTCTCTAAACCCACTTTTATCAGAAACTTCATAAGATTGAACATTATCCAAATATGTGGGATCTAAAGTTGACACTCTTCCAAACCCACTTTCAGTATTATTGCAAACATTATTATCAATCTCATATTCATCATGGGGCTTAAATAAATTTTCAAGATCATAAGAAGAATCACCCCAATCATGATCATTGCAACAAGTAGTAGACATAGCAAAAGTAGCATCCCAAGCTTAGGGTTTTGCATATTATTAGCACAATTGACATTAATATAATTTAAAGTAACATCATTGCAATCATGCTTTTTATTCAAAAATCTATCGTGAATCACTTTATAAAGCACTTCATCACAATTTTCAGATTCACGGATTTCAATCAAAAGTCCATAAAGATAATCTAGTGCACTCAACTCACTAGCAATTGGTTCATCATAACTGGATCCTTTAAAAATATTAGAAAGTGGATGGGGATCCATAAACTTTTAGCAAGCAAAGATGCAAGCAAAAAGAAGGCACATGGTAACACAAGATCGAATGGAAGAGGGGCGAAGCAAAGGTGAAGGTTTCTGAAAATTGCTTTAGAGGTGGGGGAGAGGAAAACGAGAGGCGAATGGCAGATAATGTAATGCGAGGGAGAAGAGTTTATGGTGGGTACTTGGTATGTCTTGACTTGGCGTAGATCTCCCCGGCAACGGCGCCAGAAATCCTTCTTTCTACCTCTTGAGCATGCATTGGTTTTCCCTTGAAGAGGAAAGGCTGATGCAGCAAAGTAGTGTGAGTATTTCCCTTAGTTTTTGAGAATAAAGGTATCAATCCAGTAGGAGACAATGCACAAGTCACCTAGTACCTACACAAACAATCAAGAACCTTGCAACCAACGTGATAAAGGGGTTGTAAATCCCTTCACGGTCACTCGCAAAAGTGAGATTTGATAAAGATAGTAAAGTAAATATCTTTGGTATTTTTGTTGTATAGATTGGAAAGTGAAGATTGCAAAGAGTAAATGAGATGCGGTGTAAATAAAAGAGATGCAATATAATAAGAACAAGACCCGGGTCCGTAGGTTTCACTAGTGGCTTATCTCAAGATAGCACATATTACGGTGGGTGAACAAATTACTGCCGAGCAATTGATAGAAAAGTGCATAGTTATGAGACTATCTAGGCAATGATCATGAATATAGGCATCACGTCCGTGTCAAGTAGATCGAAACGATTCTGCGTCTACTACTATTGCTCCACACATTGACCGCTATCCAACATGCATCTAGATTATTAAGTTCATAAGAACAGATTAACACTTTAAGCAAGACCACACAATGTAGAGGGACAAACTCAAGCAATATGATATAAACCCCATCTTTTTATCCTCGATGGCAACAATACAATACGTGCCTTGCTGCCCCTACTATCACTGGGAAAGGACACCGCAAGATTGAACCCAAAGCTAAGCACTTCTCCCATTGGAAGAAAGATCAATCTAGTAGGCCAAACGAAACCGATAATTCGAAGAGAATTGCAAAGATATCAAATCATGCCTATAAGAATTCAGAAAAGAACCAAATAATATTCATAGATAATCTTGTTCAGAAACCCACAATTCATCGGATCTCGGCAAACACACTGCAAAAGAGTATTACATCGAATAGATCTTCAAGAACATCGAGGAGAACTTTGTATTGAGAATCAAAGAGAGAGAAGAAGCCATCTAGCTAATAACTATGGACCCGAAGGTCTGTGGTAAACTACTCACGCTTCATCGGAGAGGCTATGGTGTTGATGTAGAAGCCCTCCATGATCGATTCCCCCTCCGGAAGAATGCCGGAAAAGGCCCCAAGATGGGATCTCACGGGTCCAGAATGTTGCGATGGTGGAAAAGTGGTTTCGTGGCTGTCGGCGTTCTAGGAACGGGGGTCCCCAGACTTGCCTGCCTCCGGCCTGCGGCGTGGCTCAAAAGGGGGCCCAACGCGGCCCATCTTCATCAACACAGACCCAAGACCCTCGCGAGGGGCCAAGCCTTGCGGGGCGGACGACACGGAGCTTCCTCAGGCACGGCCTCATCAGGCTGGCTCGCGAGGAGGCGGAGAGATCAAGGCGGGGTACCTCACGAGGTGCCCATGACGCAAGCCATGACGACCAAAGGCGCCAGGCGGGCGCCAACCGCGCAGTGTCCTCCTTTCCTCTTTGGTGCAAAGGGAGCAAGCACAGGCGAGAGCATCAAGCAAAGGCACCCGTTTCGGTGCAACGAGACCAAGACCAGTCCAACGGCAGGGAGGAAGTCATTGTGGAGCCCAAGCCAGCGTCACCACCAGAGACTTTGGCAGGCGAGGACCAACTTTAGTCAGGATAAGTGTACCAGATGTTCCCCTTCAAAATGGCCAATTGTTGGCGCCCTTCCCGCTCAATATTTGGGAAGAGGCCCAGGGACTTTGCCTATAAATAGGACTAGCCACCCCCAGGGTAGGGGGGGCAATCAAGAAGGGAGAATCTAGAAGCCAAGAGAGAATCTAGCTAGGATCGGATCGAGTAGCATCACACACACAGAGAGAGAGAAGGGCGACTAAACTCCTCCTAGCAGTTCATCCCCCCAGCCATGAACAAACCCTCGCGAGGCTGTTCTTCCTTGTATTGCTCATCATCATCAGCCCAAGAGGCAATCCACCACACCACACACTGGAGTAGGGTATTACACCACAACGGTGGCCCGAACCAGTATAAACCCTGTGTCTCTTGTGCTGTTCTTTCCATAGCTTAGATCTTAGCGAGGCGGAGGGGTGCAGGTAGGTAGAAGGCGAAATCTCCGCGCGCACCCCAGTGTTCGAACCTCAAGGGTCTGCCGGAACCCGAAATCCGACATTTGGCGCGCCAGGTAGGGGTGCGTCAGAATTCGTCTTCCACCACCCCGTTCTCCTCCGACCATCGCGTCCATGTCTGACGCTCGTCGGGCCCGCGCCGAGCGCCGGGCCGCTCTCACTTCCCGCGTCGCCCAGACGGCTCCTGTCGGTGGGCGTCCTCGCCGTTCCCCGTCACTTGCCGTCAACGCCGCCTCCGGTCCGGCGGGGAACGAGCAGCAAGCGTCGTCTCAGCATCCATCCGTGCGGCAAGACGGCCGCACCGCTACTCCCTCGCTCACCCCAGCTGGTTCTTCGTCCCGCGCGCTCCGCGCACCCATGGAGGCTCGAGCTGCGCTCATCGCGGCAAACGAGCTCCTGCGCTACCATCCCGTCGACGACGTCTACGAAGAATGGCTCGACCACGTCGCCGAGCTCGTCCGTGCCGCAGGGGGCTCTCCTGCGCCGTCCGTTCCGCTGCACCGCACCCCGCCCCGCGCGGGCGACGAAGCTCCGGCGGCGCCCCAGCCACCTCCTCCTCAAGAAGGCGCCATGGCTCTAAGGCGCGTGGCCCCTGGGCGGAACCCGCTCCGTCAGGTGCCAGCGCGGCAAGAGCAGAGCTGCCAAGAAGTCCCTCGCCTGCAAGAAGCTGCCCGGGCGCTCCCTGCTCCAGCACGTCGCGACCATGCTCCTACTCCCGCACGTCAAGACCCCACGCTGCTCCCAGCTGCAGCGCGTGGGAACATGCAAGACCAAGCTCTCCGTCACCCAAGGCCTCCCGTGGCCACAGCAGGCTGCTGTGCCTTCACCATCGAGCTACACAGCGTCGCGTGGCCCGGCACGTTCAAGCCAGACCTGCCTCCTCGTTACGATGGCACGGCTGACCCTGCGGAGTTCCTCCAGCTCTATGAGCTGGGCATCGAAGCTGCCAACGGAGACGAGAAGGTCATGGCGAACTGGTTTCCCATGGCGCTCAAGGACGGGGCCCGCACCTGGCTCCTGAACCTGGCTCCAGGCACGATCTCCTCTTGGGACGAGATGCGCACCCGCTTCATCGCCAACTTCCAAGGTACTCGCGACCGGCCACCTGCCGTGAGCGACATGCGCCGCATCAAGCAACAACCCAGAGAGACCCTGTAGAAGTACATTCAGTGCTTCAACAACGCACACCTCAAGATTCCCAAGGTGACCGAGGAGGCCATCATCTCAGCCTTCTCCGACGGCGTGCGCGATGTCAAGATGAAGGAGGAGCTGGCGATGCATGAAGACCTGTGCACTTCCTTGGAGTTGTTCAACTTGGCAACCAAGTGCGCCAGTGCTGAGGAAGGGCATCTCTCCCTCCTCGAGATGCCTGCCGCAGACCCAGAAGAGAAGAAGCCCAAGGCCAAGGATGTGAAGCGCAAGGGGGCTGCCGTGCTCGCGGCAGAACCAGACACCAAGCGGGGCAGAGGTCAGCCTGAATCTTCCAAGGGCAGTCGGTACTGTGTGTACCACGACCTCCACACCCACAACACCAATGAATGTCAAGAGCTCCGAGCCGTGCGAGAAGGAAGGATCGGCTATCGCCCCGACCACGGTGACCGGGGCTACGGTTGAGGAGGAGGAAGGAACGCAGGATGCTGGGAAGACCACTGCCCGCGCCAAGGGTGGCGCGATCGACCTCGCGAGGATCGCTGGCAAGACCCGCCTCGCGAGGGAGACTGGAGGGATTAGCCTCGCGAGGATCTCCCGCAAGGCAACACAGGCCTCCCTCCGCTGCCGCCGCTGCCAAGGAGAAACGAGGACCGCCATCAGGACGAGGGGGCTGGGGGCTTCCAGGAGCCGCACGCGATCGCCTGCATCCTGGGCGGGGCTCAAGCCCCAGCCTCTCAATGCATCTTCAAGAAGTTCGCCCGCGAAGTGAACGCAGTCCTCCCCAAGCTCGAAGCCACGCGCCCTCTCAGGTGGTCGGTGTGCGCCATCGCGTTCAGCTCAGCAGATCAGCTCAAGTGTGCGGCCACAGCCGGAGTCCTCCCGATGCTTTGTTCCCCAATCATCAGCAACGTGGTGGTCACCAGGACCCTCATCGATGGCGGGGCAGGGCTCAACGTCCTGTACGTGGAAACATTCAACAATCTCCAAGTGCCCTACAACCAGCTTCAGCCAACCAAGCCTTTCTCCGGAGTCACCGACGGCTCCACGGTCCCGATTGGGCAGGTCCGCCTCCCTGCCACCTTCAGGGCACGCGACAACTACCGCACCGAGCTCATCGACTTCGACATCGCTCACATTCGCCTGCCGTACAACGCCATCCTTGGGTACCCAGCGCTGGCCAAGTACATGGCTGTAACTCACCACGGCTACAACGTCCTCAAGATGCCAGGAAGTGGCGGAGTCATCACGATGCCCTGTGAAGAGAAGGACGCGGTGTGTTCCCTGGAACGAGCCTTTCAGGCCGCATCACTAGAAGACCTGGATCGCAGAAGCAGGAGGCTTCCCGAGACCGCCCCCAAGAAGAAGAAGACATCGTCCGGCCCAGCCCCTCAGGAGGCAGGCCCCTCAGGGCCCGCGCCTGCCCAGGGGGAACCTCCTTCCATCGCATAGGAAAGCGCGCCCGGCGCCCTCCTCAGGCAGGGCTCGGGGGCTCTCCCCTGGAGGGCCACCGACCTGGCTAAGGTCACGAGGGAGGCGCTTGGGCACCACATGGAGGCGTGTTTTGAAGCACGTTTCCCTCAATAAGGAGTAAGGCAAGGAGATCCAGACCCTCAGGAGTTCGTCGGCAAGGCCATTCAGGAGCTACAGGAGTCAAGAGTCATGAAAGGCGGCCGCCGCCTACCAGCTATGGCTCCCCATCCAGGCGAGGATGGTGGGCTGCGCGTCTGCATCGACATACCAGGGCTCAATCGAGTCGCCTCTCTGGAGCGCCTTTGGCCCTCGCGAGTGGGGCGCTGCGAAGGTCCACCCCACAGCTATGTTCGCATGCCTTACGGCTTGTCGAACGCGGCTGCCACATACCAGCGCCTCATGAGGGGCATCATGGAGGCTCAAGAGGCCAGGCATTCCGCAACCCTGGCGGAGATGGAGATGGTCCGCGAGGAGCCACCAGCGCCTCCGGAGCCTCCCGAGGCCCCTGGGACTGGGGGCTCGTGAGGATCGGCTTCCGCAGCCCACCGAGTCTGCTACGCCAACACTCCTTCGTCCATAACATCATCAGGTGACATCTTTCAAGTTTCATTTCCAGCTGGGAGCGCCCCCCAGGGCTGCATTATTCCCAGGCCGCGCGGGTCCGTCCCTGTGGCATGTATCCGTTTTATTTCATGTTGTTAGCTTACCTTGTTGGGGGCGCTCCTCGGGCAGCATCATCCCCCAAGTCGCTCGGGCCAGACCCAGCGGCATGTATCCCTTTTGCGTTTATTTCCGGCTATGCGTTCGACCCACCATGCTTGATTATTTGATGCCTGTCCACAGCACCTCTTCTTCTCCATGCCGACCACTTGCATGTTAAAGGGGGGGTACCTGAGCATCGCGACTCAGGGCTCTTACTGGCTCTCCAGCCCTCACCCTCTGGCCTTGTCCACGGCATCGCGACCTGGCATACCAGCGACGGCTGAGACAAGCTCGAGGGCCGGGACCCGAGGACGTAGAGTGCCGGCATCTAACCAAATTTGCAGGGACACATCACAAGATAAGGCCCAGTGCCAGGCGCAACCCGCCTAGAGGTAGGGCCCCGTGGGTCCCGCGCTGGCTCACGGGTGCCCAGATACACCTCGCCAGGCCCTACCATGCCAGCCACGTGTTAGGGCGGGGCTGTACACGCCCCGGGGGCTCCTCCCGGAGGGGAGCCCCCTCCCACGTACCAGTGGAAGCACCATGCTCTGTGCTGGCTGACGACACTGCCGAGGAGCGGCTATGCCCGTACACATACGGAAGCGCTATGCTCCGCGCTAGTGATGAACAACTGAGGGCGTCCCCCGGGCCGCATCAACCTGAGGGAGCCCAGAGCTCAGTGTCTAGCCTCATCGTAACGCCTCCCCTCAGGAGTGCCGCGTGAGGAGGCTGGGCACGGGGGCTGCGCCTGGGTCACGCCCAGACGCACGCCACCCAGCCAGGCCCCCCCGGGCCTGGTTCGTCGCGCGTCTCTCCCCGAGCGGAGCCAAGGTACGAAGGCCGTTTGAGCGTCAAGAGGGACTCCTGAGCATCGCGACTCAGGAGCCTAACTAGTCACGTAGCCCCTCACTCCTTAGTTCCGAAAGGCTAACGGCGGTTGAGGTATGCGCGCGGCCGGGCTCTGCAGACGTAGAATGGTAGATCCACCCACATCACACCTCCCTACTTGTTGTTCGTGCGCCAAGGGGGACTCCTGAGCATCGCTACTCAGGAGCCTAACTTGTCATGTAGCCCCTCACTCCTTGGTCCCGTCCTGGTTTCCGGTCGGGGCTAACGGCGACTGAGGTATGCGCGGGGCCGGGCTCTGCCGGCATAGAACATAAGCAAGTAGGAAGGAAAAGCGTAAATTTCAAGGAATCCAAAAGCAAATATTACAGTCCACACTGTTATCTCGATGCCAAACACAAGTTTAAACGCCTCCCCAAGGCATGATACATGTGCAGGAATTAAAGGCAGGACAGGAGCCACAACAGAGTCACTTGTCGGCGGTGGAGCAGCGCGGAGTGGGTTCGCCTCATGGAGCAGCGGGGTCGGCAACGCCTTGCTTCGGCTTGGTGCTGAAGGCCCGGAACTTCCCCAGCAGAGCCTTCGCGCAACCCTTCACGGCCTCGGCAGCGGCAGCGGCACGCTCGCCGCTTACTGGCTCCAGCAGGCTGTCGAGGTCGATGCCGGGATTGCGAAGGTAGATGTGGGTGAGGACCCGCGTCAGCGCTGCAGAAGACAGGACACGCGCCTCGGCCTCGGCCGTGGGGCCAAGGCCAATGGCGACATCTTCAAGAGTGCGAACCAGGAAGGGAAGCAGCTTGGCGGGGCCGTCCTTGGCGCCAGCCAGCGGGCTCTCCAGTCCGCTGTCGTAAAGCGTCCTCAGCGAGGAGCGAGCCTTCGCCTCCATCTCCGTGAAGGCCACGCGGTCCTCGGCAAGAACCTGGGCCTTGTCGTCCAGCTCGACCTTCCTCGCCCCCAACTCCTGCTCCAGCGCGCCTAGGCGGTCATGGCGCCTCCTGAGCTTGACCTCCCTCTCCTTGACGGCCGCCTCGCGAGCCTTCACGCCTTCTTCCTGCTCTTGGCGAAGGCGGGCCTCTTTTGCGAGCTGGTCCCGTAGGCCTTGCAGCTCGTCCTCCAGCACCTTGCAGCGACCACGGACATCGACCACCTCCCCCAGGGCTGCGTCACAAGAAGCCTTCGCCTCAAGGACGGCCTGCCTCTCCTCATCGCAAACCGTCGAGGCCTGGACCAGCGCCGCCCGAATCGGAGCGTCGGAGCGAATCCATCCTGAAGCCAGCTCCAAGCACCCGGCCACCAAGCGAGGGTCGACGCCAAGAAGATCCTGCCGCAGCTGATCCAGCTCAGCAGCAGCACGATCCAGAACGGCAGGAGGAGTCAGAGAGACAGCAGTCGGTGTAGTAGGAGGAGAAGGCGGCAGCGCGACCACAGCATCCTGAGGCAGAGCCTGCTGCGCCCCAACGGCTGTAGTGGCGGCAGCAGGCAAAGGCACCTCGGGAGTCACTTGGGCCATGGGAGCTGAGCTCGCCCCAGCTGGCTCAGCCAGGCCTCGCGAGGACGACTGGGCAGGAGAAGCCCGTGCGTCGCGGTCACCTTCCTTCGCGAGCAGAGGCGCTGCCACGGATGGAACCTCAGGAGCTCCCTTCGACTTCTTTGCTGCGGGCGCCAGCCTATCCAAGAGATGTGGGCGTCAAGTCTCAGCAGCAGAATAAGAAATAAAGACAAGAATCAAGCGCTTACGGGTCGTCGCCAGTGAGCTCAGGCAGCCTCTGGCCAAATTTGAAGCCTGAAAGCCGGCTGGAAGGGCCAACCTTGGGAAGCTCGGGAGTGGAAGGCGCGTCTGCGGTCCGCCTCGGTGCCGGGGCAGACCCGCGGGAGATTAGCTCGGTCCTGTCCTTCTTCGGGATTGGGGGCAAGCTCCCGCCGCCCTGCTCGTCAGCATCCTCGTCGTCATCGCTCGGAGAGAGGCGGAGAGCGCGGGACCTGCACCGGGGGAGGGGATCCCTCGACTCTCCGTTAGTCACCTCGGAGTCAGGCCCTTTTTCCCGCTCCCCTCCTTCCTCCTATTCGCTGGAGTCGTCGGAGGACACGTCCACCGATTCCCCAGGAGTTTCCATGGGCACGGGCCCGTCCCCATTGAAGACGGGCATGGACTCCACTACCTGCTCCCAGTCGTCGCGGAGGAACAAGGGCGTAGGAGCGCCCTCCAACCTCGCCACATCGCCCCCGACCAGAGATTGGAGGACCGCAGCCAGATCTTCGTCGGCCAAGGCCGCGGGGCTCGGATGGGGCCTCCACATCGAAAGTGAGTACTGCCGAAGCGGAGCCAGCTGGTGCTCCAGGAATTCCCTCAGCAGCGACGCGCCGGTCAGCTTCGCCGCTGCCATGTTGGCCGGCCTCAATCTGCGTCCATCTTCTCCAACACCAGCTTCGCGTGGGGGTCCGCGAACTCCGCTCGACCCCAATCGCTGGAGCTCATGGGTTGCTCCGTGGGCAAGATCAGCCGAGGGTGGATGCGCCCAGCATCTGCTAAGACCCACTTGCTCCTGAAGCCCTCAATCCTTTTCCCTGGGTTCGAAATGGCAATGGCGCCACCTTACGCGATGAAGCTCGCACACGCGGAAGCAGGACCGCGAGAGGTCCGGAGGTAGAAGTAGTGGCGCAGCAAGGCCACTGAGGGCTGCACCCCTACGTGAGCCTCACAGTAATAGGCGAAGATTGCCAGGAGAAGGACGGAGTTGGGGTGGAGATGCAGAGCCTGTAGCTTATAATGGCGGAGGACAGAGAAGAAGAACTCGGAGAAGGGAGGCTCCAGGCCAGTAGCAATGGCGCTTACAAAGAACGGATAGAAGGTGCTCCCTCGGCCCTCAGGGGTGGCAGAGCCGGCCTTGAACACCTTCGCCCCGTCGATGCCCTGCGCCGCCGCCATCCGGCGCAACCAGGCGAGGCTCGCCTCCGACACGTTCGGCGAGTCCAGGGAAGACGAGTACCAAGCTCTGGCCGGGGACTGATGAGGCGCCATGGCTTCCTAGGTCACGCGGTCGGAGTAGATCTGGAAATTTTGGAGGAAGGAAGGAGAGGCGCAAGAAAGGGGATCTGAGCAGCAACCGGAGAAAGCAAAAAAAGAAAAACCTAGGCAGATGCCGCTCCCTTATCAACTCGCGCGGTTGCTGAGGCGCCCACGTCCAGTCAACCGCCACGCGGCGCCCAAGGCCGCAGGCTGTTAGGGCCCGCGGCGCTTCGCTCTTGCCCTTTCGCCTCCCTGCACGGCCAAGTCCGGGCGCGCCTTGGGCCTGGGGGCTACTGTCGGCGTTCTGGGAACGGGGGTCCCCAGACTTGCCTGCCTGCGGCCTGCGGCGTGGCTCAAAAGGGGGCCCAGCGCGGCCCATCTTCATCAACACAGACCCAAGACCCTCGCGAGGGGCCAAGCCTCGCGGGGCGGACGACACGGAGCTTCCTCAAGCACGACCTCATCAGGCTGGCTCGCGAGGAGGCGGAGAGATCAAGGCGGGGTACCTCACGAGGTGCCCGTGACGCAAGCCATGACGACCTCAGGCGCCAGGCGGGCGCCAGCCGCGCAGTGTCCTCCTTTCCTCCTTGGTGCAAAGGGAGCAAGCGCAGGCGAGAGCATCAAGCAAAGGCACCCGTTTCGGTGCAACGAGACCAAGACCAGTCCAACGGCAGGGAGGAAGTCATTGTGGAGCCCAAGCCAGCGTCACCACCAGAGCCTTTGGCAGGCGAGGACCAACTTTAGTCAGGATAAGTGTACCAGATGTTCCGCTTCAAAATGGCTAATTGTTGGCGCCCTTCCCGCTCAATATTTGGGAAGAGGCCCAGGGACTTTGCCTATAAATAGGACTAGCCACCCCCAGGGTAGGGGGGCAATCAAGAATGGAGAATCTAGAAGCCAAGAGAGAAACTAGCTAGGATCAGATCGAGTAGCATAACACACACAGAGAGAGAAGGGCGACTGAACTTCTCCTAGCAGTTCATCCCCCTAGCCAAGAACAGACCCTCGTGAGGCTGTTCTTCCTTGTATTGCTCATCAACATCAGCCCAAGAGGCAATCCACCACACCACACACTGGAGTAGGGTATTACACCACAACAGTGGCCCAAACCAGTATAAACCCTGTGTCTCTTGTGCTGTTCTTTCCATAGCTTAGATCTTAGCAAGGCGGAGGGGTGCAGGTAGGTAGAAGGCGAAATCTCCGCGCGCACCCCAGTGTTCGAACCTCAAGGGTCTTCCGGAACCCGAAATCCGACAGTGGCTCTTTGCGATCGATCTAGGGTATAAGAGTATATATAGGTGGAAGAAGTACGTCGATGGAGCTACATGGGCCCCTGCTGCCTCGTGGCCGCCTCGCGGAGTTCCAGACTTCAACTCGAAGTCTTCTGATTTGCTTTCGGTCCAAGAAAGATCATCGCGAAGGTTTCATTCCGTTTGGTATTCCTTTTCTGCGGAACTCTAAAATAGGCAAAAAAAACAGAAACTGGCACTGGGCCTCCGGTTAATAGGTCAGTCCCAAAAATAATATACAAGAGCATATTAAAGCCCATTAAACATCCAAAACAGATAATATAATAGCATGGAACAATAAAAAATTATAGATACGTTGGAGACATATCACTCATCTTCTCGGTGCTGGGGTCAGCCCACTCCATTTTCCTCGAGGGTGTCGCATCGCGCTCACGGATTTGAGCAAAGTAACAAATGACAAGCCTAGTTGTAGTGAGAGTGAAGAAGAAGGGGAGATCGGTTTTTTTTGTAGTAGCGAGGAAGAAGGGGAGCTGGGGTTTTCTATAGGAGTGAGGTGAGGAATTTGGGGGTACGAGTGGAGCGAGCTGACGTCAGGTGGGTGGGAGTGAGGAGGAAGAAGAGCACCCGGGTTTTTTGGGGGGCGGTGTGCTAGGTGTGGGTAGCGCCTCTCATTAAGTAAATATATGGGATTTTGAATTGATTTTATTATTTAGTAGGGTGTATGGGCTGTTTTGTCTTGGGCCCAGAGAAACAATTTCTACTAGTACAGTGGAGACACTCTACAGCTACCCAGAAAAACAATTACTACCAGTATAGTGGATACACTACCGCTTCTGGCTCCTCCTAGGTCATCGAAACGTCTCCCTCTACCGAATGTCGTTTTACTTTTGTTCACCGACATACGGGCCATGCAATGCGCGGGCCCAAATGCCATCCACCAAATTAGAAGGCAGTATGCAGGCGGAGAGTCACCCCAATCGTAGCGCAGCAGTAACAAGCTGTCGTATCACAAACCCCACCTCCCCGCAGTCTAAGTTTGACGGACGAAGCAACCATCATTTCACTCTTCGCTGAATCCCCTTCTCCCTCACTGTCTTCAAGAAAGCCAACACTCGCATCTGCCACTGTTCTTCTCTCCCAATGAAGGGAAGGTAAGCGGATCCGTGATGTTGGTATATTTTTGTTCAGAAAAAAAGAACTTTTTGCAAAGCAGTAACTGATCCTGACTCTCCTTTTTGTTTCATTGTCAATGCGATTGTGTTTTCCTTTTGGTGGTCTCCTAGTATTCGTCAGTTTCATGATGGACCAAGGAGAACCAAGCAAAGATCTACCGATATTGGAGTAGACGTGGGAGGCTGATCCCCACGAGATAGAGAGCTCCAAGAAGATGGAGGCAGCCACCGAGCCGACCCTAGATACGCTCACGCCCACTATTGAGATGGTCAACGCCCCGTTTGAGGTTACAACCCCCGTGGCCCTGTAGGAGCAGTTTTCCCCCTTCGAGGATGTGCCCCCCCTGCTGAGCTGCCCAAGGTGATTTTGTTCTTTGCCGATCTCGATTGTGGTTTTTCATCTAAGTATGTGGTGATGAATAATGCAAAATTATATTAGCTTTGATGCCATGCTATACATAGTGGTTTAAATAACTTATGTTTCTTATACTGGAAAGTAATTCAGAATTTGCTTCTGTTTCAATTAGAGCCCTGATGCAGAAAAGGATTGTGTGGTTGTACATGTCACTCGCTATGAGGCGGATGACCTGAATATACACACTGGAAAAACAAAGTTCTTAGGCTGTTGGATCCTAGAAGCCATTTGCGCTTACACCGATGTTGAGTTGTATTCCAGCCTCACTGTTGTCAGGTGTGTTTTCCAAGGTGTACTGAAGCACAAGAAGTTCAAAGCTACTCCTTCATTTGTGAGGCGTACTATTCTTGTCAAGCTTATGCAGGAAGATGACGTGGCATGCCTGCACAAACAAGTTTATGAGTGGCAAGGCCACAAGGTTATCTTCATGAAGGTTCACAGGATTGAGCTGTCGCCGGACGTCCTCGATGATGTTCATGGCAAGGTCCGTCTTGTGTCCAACTCAAATTAGATCGAGGCATGAAATAGTTGCCCCAGCTAGTGTTTAATAGTAGTCTGGATTGTGTCTAATTATCCGAACCTTACCTATTATCGAGCCCTCTGGGGCTAGTACTCTGTTTGAATCCATCTATGGGAACTGCTGCTACTTTTGTGTGCCCGTGAATCATGTGAGAACCATCATAATTGTTGCCGAAACAGATGCGTCCTCGCTAGTTTTTTCATGAATATGGCATGGTAAGACATAAGTTGTCACGGTTTACCATACGAGCAGTGTGTGTTTGATGGAATAGAGTACTCATTCGAGAACTGTGCACCGACGTATACATAAGTACTTGTAAGCACTATTGGTGCTACCCCACTTGTAAGCAATTGTGCAAAACATGGCACATTGGCTCAGCTTGCTTCAACACTAGGCTATCGACTAGCTAACAATCAATAATCTGCTGTCTGACATATAAGCAACTATGTATCTTGTTACAGTGGTTCATGCAGTTAACTGAGGCCACAATGAAAATTCCAAACGTTCACATGCTAGTCCAGCATTCATGTGGAACACTCACATTAAACTCGGCTTCATAAAAACTTGAAAACCATAAGTTAAGCAATTTTATACATCTCAATGATTCATAGAACATAACAAACATATACTAGTTCACAACAAAATACAAAGTTGTGAGAAGGTTTACAAATTAGGAAAAATCAAGCAAGGCTTCTGTGAGCAAAGGGCCTCCCGACAGGCTTAAATTTCCCAGAGTTCACTCTGGTTCAAGGTTGTCAGAATCGTGATTCTGTTATACGATTCCACGACCTTATGATCCAAACTAACCCCTCTGATTCTACGACTTTAGTTCATAGAATCTACGTTTCTACGATCCTGATGGTGAAGATTCTACAATTTGCGATCCTATTGTTGGAGCTCTGATCCGATTCAAAATCACGATTCTGACAACCTTGCTCTGGTTTTTTCTTGTTGCCACCATCCAGGGTTAGGTTCACTCATTCCAGAATAACCAATTATAATTGTGTTCTCAGCTGGAATGCTGAACTGAACCATCTGAAATTCTTGCGCATTCCACTAAATTTAAGCACCGCTATTTGCAGAAATAAGCAGACCACAATGCCTCTTGTCCGTGCACCTGTGATGACCCACAAGTATAGGGGATATATCGTAGTCCTTTCCATAATTAAGAGTGTCAAACCCAACGAGGAGCAGAAGGAAATGATAAGCGGTTTCCAGCAAGGTATTCTCTGCAAGTACTGAAATAAGTGGTAACAGATAGTTTTGTGATAGGATAATTTGTAACGAGCAACAAGTAACAAAAGTAAATAAAGTGCAGCAAGGTGTCCCAATCCTTTTTGTAGCAAAGGAGAAGCCTGGAAAAACTCTTATATAGAGAAAAGCACTCCCGAGGACACATGGGAATATCGTCAAGCTAGTTTTCATCACGCTCATATGATTCGTGTTCGGTACTTTGATAATTTGGTATGTGGGTGGACCGGTGCTTGGGTACCGCCCTTACTTGGACAAGCATCACACTTATGATTAAACTCTATTGCAAGCATCCGCAACTATAACAAAAGTATTAAGGTAAACCTAACCATAGCATGAAACATATGGATCCAAATCAGCCCCTTACAAAGCAACACATAAACTAGGGCAACCCATCATCTACTTATTACTTCCCAATGCCTTCCTCTAGGCCCAAATAATGGTGAAGTGTCATGTAGTCGACGTTCACATAACACCACTAGAGGAGAGACAACATACATCTCATCAGAATATTGAAAGAATACCAAATTCACATGACTACTAATAGCAAGACTTCTCCCATGTCCTCAGGAACAAAAGTAACTACTCACAAAGCATAAACATGTTCATAATCAGAGGGGTATTAATATGCATATAGGATCTGAACATATGATCTTCCACCAATTAAACCAACTAGCATCAACTACAAGGAGTAATTAACACTACTAGCAACCTACTAGCACCAATCCCAGACTTGGAGACAAGAATTGGATACAAGAGATGAACTAGGGTTTTGAGAGGAGATGGTGCTAATGAACATGTTGATGGAGATTTCCCTCTCCAGATCAGAGGAGCGTTGGTGATGACGATGGCGATGATTTCCCCCTCCGGGAGGAAAGTTTCCCCGGCAGAATAGCTCCGCCAGAGCCCTAGATTAGTTCCGCCAAGGTTCCGCCTTGTGGCGGTGGAGTTTCGTCCGAGAAGATGGCTTATTATTTTTTCCCATCGAAAGACTTCATATAGCAGAAGATGGTCACCGGAGGGCCACCAGGGGGCCCACGAGGTAGGGGGGCGCCCAGGGGGGTAGGGCGCGCCCCCACCCTCGTGGGCAGGGTGTGGCCCCTGGTGAAGTTCTTGCTCCCAGTATTTTTTATATATTTGGAAAACTTCTTCCGTGGAGTTTCAGGACTTTTGGAGGTGTGCAGAATAGGTCTCTAATATTTGCTCCTTTTCCAGCCCAGAATCACAGCTCCCGGCATTCTCCCTCTTTATGTAAACCTTGTAAAATAAGAGAGAATAGGAATAAGTATTGTTACATAATGTGTAATAATAGCCCATAATGCAATAAATATCAATATAAAAGCATGATGCAAAATGGATGTATCAACTCCCCAAGCTTAGACCTCGCTTGTCCTTAAGAGAAAAGCTGAAATCGAAAAAATGTCCACATGTTTAGAAATAGAGGTGTCGATAAAAATAAAATACGGACATGAGGGCATCATGATCATTCTTAGAACAACAACTTATATAATTCTTTTCATATGATTTCTTATGCTAGAGTAATAATTCAATCACAATATCAAGTATGAATCGTAAACTTCATGGAAAACTAACAAACTATAATCTCAGTCATTGAAGCAGTTGCAATTTATCATAACATAGGAAAGAGTCAATGTATAAGTGCTTTTCAGCAAGTCCACATACTCAACTATCATATAGTCTTTCACAATTGTTGACACTCACGCAATACTTATGGGTATGGAGTTTTAGTCGGACACAGAGAAATATAGGGGCTTATAGTTTTGCCTCCTAACGTTTTACCTCAAGGGTAATGTCAACGGTAATAGTTCATGAAAACTCACATCCAATTAGCCATATATACTAGGATCTTTCTAACATATTGTGCTTGCCAAAGGATAAAATGTAAAAAGGAAGGGTGAAGATCACCATGACTCTTATGCAAGGTAGGAGATAAAAGTAAAGGATAGGCCCTTCACAGAGGGAAGCAGAGGTTGTCATGCGCTTTTATAGTTGGATGCACAAAATCTTAATGCGAAAGAACGTCACTTTATATTGCCACTTGTAATATGGACCTTTATTATGCAGTCTGTCGCCTTTATTTCTTCCATATCACACGATCGTATAAAGCTTATTTTCTCCCACACTAATAAGTCATACATATTTAGAGAGCAATTTTTATTGCTTGCACCGATGACAACTTACTTGGAGAATCTTACTCAATCCATAGGTAGGTATGGTGGACTCTCAAGGCAAGACTGGTTTAAGGGTATTTGGAAGCACAAGTAGTATCTCTACTTGGTGCAATGAATTTGGCTAGCATGAGGGGGAAAGGCAAGCTCAACATGTTGGAGGATCCAAGACAATATAATTTATCTCAGATGTAAGAAAACATAACCATGACGTTGTCTTCCTTGTCCAATGTCAACTCTTTAGCATGTCATATTTTAATGAGTGCTCACAATCATAAAAGATGTCCAAGATAGTATATCTATATGTGAAGACCTCTCTTTCTTTATTACTTCCTATTAATTGCAACGATGACCAAAACTATGTTTGTCAACTCTCAACAACTTTTATTCATCATACTTTTTCTATGTGAGCTCATTACTCTCCATAAGGCTCACATGATCTCTTTGTTTCTTTTTATTTCTTTCTCTTTTCTTTTATTCATTTAAGATCATGGCAGTATAATCAAGCCCTTGACTCAACACTAATCTTTATTATATAGCTCACGGACTCAATTACATAGAAGGATTATAAAGCAAAACTCACGACTAGATCATACTAAGAACTTTTATTCTACTAGTTCAAGATATTACCAAAAGGATCGAACTAAGGAAAACGATAAAGATAAAAGTGATGGTGATACGATACCGGGGCACTCCCCCAAGCTTGGCAGTTGCCAAGGGGGGTGCCCATACCAGATACTCAATTCTTCTTTGTTGGTGGAGACAGTGGTGATTTTGTTGATGGCGTAGGCTTCTTCCTTAATTTGCGCTTGAGGATAGAATTTTGGTCCCTTAAGTCCTCGATCTCATGCTCCAAACTCAGTATCTTTTTGCATAGTTCCTGCTTGTTCTCCCGCAAGAGGCGAAAAGGGATAAACTCGATCTTAGGTTTCTTTACCCTATCCGGGAGGCTTGACTTTTTGAACTCCACATGCATGTCCCCAGGTTGAGGTAGTGGGACTTCATCTTCATCTGAGCTCGTCTCCTCCTTTCCCTTGGGTTCATAGTCCTCTTCTTCTTCCGTAGTCCAACCGCAATGCTCCACATCCCCATAGACATTAGGATCCGCAAGGTAATCAGCCACATAGTTTTCTCCTTCCGAATCCTAGGACGACATGTTGCTCTGTCTGCAGCAGGACAGCTCAAAACAAAGACAAAAGATATTTGCGTGATATGGGAGTCAAAACCCTCGGGAGATTATATAATGAATTTTTACCGACCAAAATACGTGTCGTGTACGAAAACGGAGTCCGGAGAGCACACGAGGTGCCCACGAGGTAGGGGGCACGCCCAGTAGGGTAGGGCGCGCCCTCCACCCTCGTGGAGCCCTCGTATCCTTCCCGGACTGCTACTTATTTTTCTAAATATTCCAAAACGAATAAATATTGCCTTAAAAACTGTTTTGGAGTCGGTATACTTACCGTACCACATACCTATTCCTTTTCAGAGTCTGAAACGTTCCGGAAAGTGTCCCTTATGTATTCCTCCAGGGTTACGGTTTCAATAACATTGGTTTCAACATTTATGGGATTACCTGAGATATAATGTTTGATTCTTTGACCGTTCACCACCTTCGGATTTGTGCCTTCGAAGTTGTTGATTTTTATGGCACCGGAACGATAGACCTCCTCGATAACGTAAGGACCTTCCCATTTAGAGAGAAGTTTTCCTGCAAAAAATCTTAAACGAGAGTTGTATAGCAATACATAATCACCTACATTAAACTCACGCTTTTGTATCCTATTATGATGCCATATTTTAACTTTTTCTTTAAAAACTTGGCATTTTCGTAGGCTTGGGTTCTCCACTCATCGAGTGAGCTAATATCAAATAACCTCTTCTCATCGGCAAGTTTAAAATCATAATTAAGCTCTTTAATAGCCCAATATGCCTTGTGTTCTAGTTCGAGAGGTAAGTGACATGCTTTTCCATAAACCATTTTATACGGAGACATACCCATATGATTTTTATATACAGTTCTATAGGCCCATAATGCATCATCAAGTTTCTTGGACCAATTCTTTCTAGATCTATTAACAGTCTTTTGCAAAATTAATTTGAGCTCTCTATTGCTCAATTCTACTTGACCACTAGACTGTGGGTGATAGGAAGATGCTATTCTATGGTTAACATCATATTTAGCAAGCATTTTACGGAAAGCACCATGAATAAAATGTGAACCACCATCAGTCATTAAATATCTAGGGACTCCAAATCTTGGAAAAATAACTTCTTTAAGCATTTTAATAGAAGTGTTATGATCAGCACTACTAGTTGGAGTAGCTTCTACCCACTTAGTAACGTAATCAACAACAACTAAAATATGTGTATATCCCTTAGAGGAAGGAAAGGGTCCCATATAGTCAAAGCTCCAAACATCAAATGGTTCAATAACAAGTGAATAATTCATAGGCATTTCTTGACGTCTACTACTATTACCAATTCTTTGACATTCATCACAAGATAAGACAAACTTACGGGCATCCTTGAAGAGAGTAGGCCAATAAAAACCAGATTGCAATACCTTATGTGCAGTTCTATCTCCAGCATGGTGTCCTCCATAAGCTTCGTAGTGACACTTGCGTAGGATTTGTTCCTGTTCATGCTCAGGTACACAACGTCTAATAAAACCATCTACTCCTTCTTTATAAAGATGTGGGTCATCCCAAAAGTAATGCCTCAAATCATAGAAGAACTTTTTCTTTTGCTGGTATGTGAAACTAGGTGGTATAAACTTAGCAACAATGTAATTAGCATAATCAGCATACCATGGAGCAGTATGAGAAGCATTTATGACATTTAATTGCTCATCAGGAAAGTTATCATCAATAGGAAGTGGGTCATCAAGCACATTTTCTAACCTAGACAAGTTGTCTGCAACGGGGTTGTCAGCTCCCTTTCTATCAACAATATGTAAGTCAAATTCTTGTAGCAAGAGAACCCATCTAATAAGTCTAGGTTTAGCATCTTTCTTTTCCATGAGATATTTAATAGCAGCATGATCAGTGTGAATAGTTACTTTGGAATCAACAATATAAGGTCTGAACTTATCACAAGCAAATATAACTGCTAAGAATTCTTTTTCAGTGGTAGCATAATTTCTTTGAGCATTGTCTAGGGTTTTACTAGCATATTGAATAACATTTAATTTCTTATCAACTTTTTGTCCGAGAACAGCACCTACAGCATAATCACTAGCATCACACATAATTTCAAAGGGTAAATTCCAATTAGGTGGCTGAACAATAGGTGCAGAGATTAATGCTTTCTTAAGTATTTCAAATGCTTCTACGCAATCATCATCAAAAACAAATGGTATATCTTTTGGTAATAAATTAGTTAGAGGCCGAGAAATTTTTGAGAAGTCCTTAATGAACCTCCTATAAAATTCGGCATGACCAAGGAAACTTCTTATACCTTTGATGTCCTTGGGACATGGCATCTTTTCAATAGCATCAACTTTGGCTTTATCAACTTCAATACCTCTTTCAGAAACTTTATGCCCCAAGACAATACCTTCATTGACCATAAAGTGGCACTTTTCCCAATTCAAGACAATATTAGTTTCTTCACATCTTTGCAAAACTCGATCAAGGTTGCTCAGGCAATCATCAAAAGAAGATCCATAGACGGAAAAGTCATCCATGAAAACCTCATAAATCTTTTCACAGAAGTCAGAGAATATAGCCATCATGCATCTTTGAAAGGTAGCAGGTGCATTACATAAACCAAAAGGCATACGTTTATAAGCAAAAGTACCAAAAAGGCATGTAAAAGTAGTCTTTGATTGATCTTTGGCTGACACAGGTATTTGAGAGAAACCAGAATAACCATCTAGAAAGCAAAAATGTGTATGTTTGGATAATCTTTCTAGCATTTGATCGATAAAAGGTAAGGGGTAATGATCCTTTTTAGTGGCCTTATTTAATTTGCGGAAATCAATTACCATCCTATAACCTATAATAATTCTTTGAGGGATCAATTCATATTTATCATTAGGAACAACAGTAATACCTCCCTTCTTAGGGACACAATGGACAGGGCTTACCCACTGACTATCAGCAACGGGATAGATTATACCTGCCTCATGGAGCTTTAGTATTTCCTTTCTTACCACTTCTTTCATTTTAGGATTCAGCCAGCGTTGATGATCACGAACTGGTTTAGCATCTTCTTCCAAATTAATTTTATGTTGACATAGAGTGGGGCTAATGCCCTTAAGATCATCAAGAGTATACCCAATAGCAGCACGGTGCTTCTTCAGAGTTTTCAATAATCTCTCTTCCTCATGCTCTGAAAGGTTAGCACTAATAATAACATGATGTATCTTTTTCTCATCAAGATAAGCATACTTAAGAGTATCAGGTAATGTTTTAAGCTCAAACACGGGATCACCCTTGGGTGGAGGAGGATCCCCTAGGATTTCAACAGGTAAATTGTTTTTCAGAATAGGTTCCTGTTTAAAGAATACTTCATATAATTCCCTTCTTTCATTCATAAACATGTCATTTTCATGCTCTAGCAAATATTGTTCTAAAGGATCACTAGGAGGTACGACAATAGAAGCAAGACCAATGATTTCATCCTTACTAGGTAATTCTTCTTCACGGTGTTGTCTACTAAATTTAGAGAAATTAAATTCATGAGTCATATCATCTAAACCGATAGTAACAACATCCCTTTTGCAACGTATGGTAGCATTAACAGTGTTTAAGAAGGGTCTACCAAATATAATGGGACAAAAGCTATCTTGCGGGGAACCAAGAACAAGAAAATCAGCAGGATATTTAGTTTTCCCACACAAGACTTCAACATCTCTAACAATTCCCATTGGTGAAATAGTATCTCTATTGGCAAGTTTAATTGTGACATCAATATCTTCCATCTCAGCAGGTGCAATATTGCACTAGCACTAGCACCCATATCACATAAGCCATGATAACAATGATCTCCTATTTTAACAGAAATAACAGGCATGCCTACCACAGGTCTAGGTTTATCTTTAGCACAGGGTTTAGCAATTCTAGCAGTTTCATCACAGAAATAAATAACATGCCCATCAATATTATCAGACAAGAGATCTTTAACAATAGCAATATTAGGTTCAACTTTAACTTGCTCAGGAGGTGTATATGTTTTAATATTGCTTTTACGAACTATAGTTGAAGCTTTAGCATGATCTTTTATCCTAACAGGGAAAGGTGGTTTCTCAACATAAGAAGTAGGAACAATAGGATCATTATAAGTGACAATCTTTTCTTCAACTTTAATTGGTGCGGCTACTTTTACTTCTATGGGAGGATGATATTTAGACCACTTCTCCATGGGGAGATCAACATAAGTAGCAAAAGATTCACAGAAAGAAGCTACTATCTCAGAGTCAAGTCCATATTTAGTGCTAAATTTACGAAAAATATCGGTATCCATAAAAGATTTAACACAATAAAAACTAGGTGTTATACCTGACTCCTTACCTTTGTCGACGTCCCAATCTTCAGAGTTGCGTTTAATTCTTTCCAATAAATCCCATTTGAATTCAATAGTCTTCATCATAAAAGAGCCAGCACAAGAAGTATCAAGCATGGTGCGATTGTTATCAGAAAGTCGAGCATATAAATTTTGAATAATCATTTTTCTCGAGAGCTCATGATTGGGGCATGAATATAACATTGATTTAAGCCTCCCCCAAGCTTGAGCGATGCTTTCTCCTTCGCGAGGCCAAAAACTATATATGTAACTGCGATCACGATGAACAAGATGCATAGGATAAAACTTATGATGAAATTCCAATTTCAATCATTTGTAATTCCAAGACCCCATATCATCACATAGCCTATACCATGTCGATGCATCTCCCTTCAAAGATAAAGGGAAGACCTTCTTCTTAACAACATATCCAGGTACACCTGCAAGCTTAAATAGTCCACAAACTTCACCCACATATATTATATGCTCATCAGGATGTTTTGTTCCATCTCCTAAAAAGGGATTAGCAAGCAGTTTTTCTATCATACCCGAAGGAATTTCAAAGAAGACATTTTCATTTTCATTTTCATTTTCAGTAGGTTGAGTAGGTTGAGGAGCAACTCTTTGCTCTACTGGTCGGGGTGAAGATACCCCAAACAAGCCCCTCAGAGGATTACTTTCCATAGTAACAAGTGACAGTAAATTTCAGCACACTATATAAATTTTTGCATACCAAATTCCACCTACCAAAGGCGCTTCACTCCCCGGCAATGCCGCCAGAAAATAGTCTTGATGACCCACAAGTATAGGGGATCTATCGTAGTCCTTTCAGTAAGTAAGAGTGTCGAACCCAATGCGGAGCAGAAGGAAATGATAAGCGGTTTCCAGCAAGGTATTCTCTGCAAGTACTGAAATAAGTGGTAATAGATAGTTTTGTGATAGGATAATTTGTAACGAGCAACAAGTAACAAAAGTAAATAAAGTGCAGCAAGGTGGCCCAATCCTTTTTGTAGCAAAGGACAAGCCTGGAAAAACTCTTATATAGAGAAAAGCGCTCCCGAGGACACATGGGAATATCGTCAAGCTAGTTTTCATCACGCTCATATGATTCGCGTTCGATACTTTGATAATTTGGTATGTGGGTGGACCGGTGCTTGGGTACTGCCCTTACTTGGACAAGCATCCCACCTATGATTAACCTCTATTGCAAGCATCCGCAACTACAACAAAATTATTAAGGTAAACCTAACCATAGCATGAAACATATGGATCCAAATCAGCCCCTTACGAAGCAACGCATAAACTAGCGTTTAAGCTTCTGTCAGTCCAGCAACCCATCATCTACTTATTACTTCCCAATGCCTTCCTCTAGGCCCAAATAATGGTGAAGTGTCATGTAGTCGACATTCACATAACACCACTAGAGGAGAGACAACATACATCTCATCAAAATATCGAACGAATACCAAATTCACATGACTACTAATAGCAAGACTTCTCCCATGTCCTCAGGAACAAAAGTAACTACTCACAAAGCATAAACATGTTCATAATCAGAGGGGTATAAATATGCATATATGATCTGAACATATGATCTTCCACCAATTAAACCAACTAGCATCAACTACAAGGAGTAATTAACACTACTAGCAACCTACTAGCACCAATCCCAGACTTGGAGACAAGAATTGGATACAAGAGATGAACTAGGGTTTTGAGAGGAGATGGTGCTGATGAAGATGTTGATGGAGATTGCCCTCTCCTGATGAGAGGAGTGTTGGTGATGACGATGGCGATGATTTCCTCCTCCGGGAGGAAAGTTTCCCCGACAGAACTGCTCCGCCAGAGCCCTAGATTGGTTCCACCAAGGTTCCGCCTAGTGGCGGCGGAGTTTCATCCGAGAAGATGGCTTATTATTTTTTCCCATCGAAAGACTTCATATAGCAGAAGATGGTCACCGGAGGGCCACCAGGGGGCCCACGAGGTAGGGGGCGCGCCCCCACCCTCATGGGCAGGGTGTCTCCCCCCCGGTGAAGTTCTTGCTCTCAGTATTTTTTTATATATTTGGAAAACGTCTTCTGTGGAGTTTCAGGACTTTTGGAGCTGTGCATAATAGGTCTCTAATATTTGCTCCTTTTCCAGCCCAGAATCCTAGCTGCCGGCATTCTCCCTCTGTATGCAAACCTTGTAAAATAAGAGAGAATAGGCATAAGTATTGTGACATAATGTGTAATAACAGCCCATAATGCAATAAATATCGATATAAAAGCATGATGCAAAATGGACGTATCAACCTGTCCCAAAAACCTTCGTGCAGCCATGCTAGCTAGTCCTCGATCCATAGATGAACTGGTAGAAAGTGCATTCCAGGCTAGGATGCATTTGTTTTCGCTTGTCCCTACACTGCAATCAGAAAGTAAAACGTACGAACCAGCTTCTTTTAGATTGCGTTGGTCATTCTACCTAGTTACTACCAATGTAGGAATACCTGGAAGACGGGTGGTTAGAGGATGATAGCTAGGAATAGCCATCTCATTTTGTGCAGTTGTACTAAAACTGAGGTGTGTACTTTTGATTGTGCAGATAGAAACGATATGGAGACAGACATCCCTGTTTGCGCAAATACGAAATACGGTTATTTAAACAGTGACAGTTATTTGAAGTGGCGTATGATTAACAACATCATCTATTGTGTTATAATTAGCACTACATTGACAGTATGAAAGTGCCCTTAAGTAAATAGCATCACATCACATCAACACTGCCACTAGATTAACATGCAGAACAATAGTATTAGTATTTCTATCATGAGAGTAGCACATGGTTAGTAAATGTGCTATCAAATCTGTGTAGCTCCACTAGGATGAAGCAATGTTAGCGGTGTGAGATTAAGTGTAACTGCAAAAACACAATTCATGGGAAATAAAAAACGATGGAAGCACTTCATAAAATGGTGGTGGCATTGCTTTAATTTATCGATGACACTAAACCATTACTTATAGTGACATTAGGTGGCATTGCTTAATGCTTCATGTGATTTTACATTAATGGTAGCGATATGGGCGTAGGGACAGCAGGGGCATAAAGTGGTGAGGCAGATGTGGTTGCCGAGAGCGACAAACACTCAGGCAACATGTCTGCATTTGTCCCACTTTTTACCTCCTTGGCGACATTTTCCTATGTGAGCACAGGAAATCTAGACCTGCTCATTCTCATTTGTGTTGTCCCCCAACACCCCTCACTTTCTTTCCTTTTTCGACCAAGAGACATGTCCACTTACCCCCACCCTTCGCCATCCACCATGCTTTCTTTGCCTTTTCAACCAAGAGACTGGCTGGGTAGCCAGTATCCATTACTTTCCCCCTTTCCCTCTTAGAACCAAGTCCTAGATTCATGCTACAACTTTCCCACTTTCTTCCCCATTTGAACCAACTCTTAGATTCGACTATATGAACTAGCTTTACCTCTAATAATAGTAAAAGTCTAGGTGGCTTTGGAACAGCCGACGGAAGTAGAAAAAGATCCACACACAGCCACGTGGGGAGCTGGGGCAGTAGAGCAAGGCAGGTTTCGAAGGAATATATACCTGAGGTTCGTCGACATGTGGCAAAGACGGCGTCGGGAGGCTGCATCTTGGCCACAATACCACAGGGAGGAAGAAGGGGTCAAAGGCCCTCCCGAGCCGGCGCTCTCCCAGAGAGAATGACACGGCCGTCGATCGGGATGCGTGGGCAACCGTTGGTCTCCTCCCTCGCCGCCGACGATGGCGTGAATGATGCACCTACACCCCTGCCCCGGTCGAGGTGGTCCGGCCGGATTTGTGACCAGCCGTGAGCAGAGGGAGAGAGTGTGGCCACCTATGTCTTGCTTAGATCTCGAGAGCATGAGAGAGTGAAAGAGAGGAACCCTAGTAAAGCAAGCGCTAAGGCTCCTGCTTATATATAGTGGAGTGATTTTGTTGTACCAGCTTAAAAAATGTGCTCCTACGTGTACCCGCGAGTGGGCGTGAGAGAACTAGTGCGTGCGTGCACCACTTCTCTTTGTGAGAGTACAATATACTATGCCCAAAGAACGTTCGCCACAAGAGTAATAGTATAAGTGTGTGACGTGTGAATTAAAATAAAAGGTGTGCGACATATTTTGATTTTTAGAAGTTTCGAGGGTAGGGTGTGAAGAGCACATATGTGTGTGACATCTACCTGCAGATAGACGGTGGGTGCGAGAGGACTCAGGAGAGTCGTGACTCGTGAGGTTGCATGTGTGCGTGAGAGGGAGGGGGCACGTATCAATGCAATGCATGTGTCCGTAAATCATTATCCGACAAACGTTCACCACAAGGCGTTTCTTGACAAACGCCGTAAGAACCGTTAGATCGGCATCCGACAATGTCAGTTTTGCCATGTCATTTAACAGAACAACCACTCCTCCTACACACGAATCTTCCACGTGAGTGTTAGGAACTGCCGTATGCTCCTCCCTCCGTTCCAAAATGCAGCGCATATAGCTTTATTGAAAATTCGAACCTTGCAAAGTTTTACTGAGTTTTCGTGTACCAAAATGCACATATAGAATACCCAGTATATATAATTTCATTCATCTTCGAGAGGTAACTATAAAGATGGGGGAGGAGTCTACAAATAAAGGCCGCTGTATCACCTGCAGCAATTTCAACCATCCTTTGGTGTGGATGAATATCATATGTACTCTATATGATATGATTTTTATATGATTTTTTCCTTTAGAACCAATTGGTTGATAGGAATAGATTCATATACTCCACATTTCAAAGGAAATAAACATGACATCATTTTTATAGCTTTAGAGCCACTTGGTTCATATGAATGGATCCCTATACTCCCATAATTTCAAAGGAAAATAAACATTGGCGTATATTCAATAAAAAAGTTCCTATGATGTGAACCAAATGAAATCTCTTTTCTAATTCCTCCTCATAGGAATTGAGATACATGTCATCTCTAGATTCAATAGAAAAGTTCCTATGATGTGAACCAAATGACATCTCTTTTCCAATCCCTATTCATAGGAAGTGAGATACATGTCATCTCTTTCCCTACAACTTCCATGTATACATCTTCTATTCCTAAATAGCTAGTACAACCCACTAGTAGTTTTTTCCTAGACATGCAACTATGGCACAAGAACACGTCATGCATGCAAGTCATAAATTACATTGTTTTTGTACTCTATGCATGCAAGCACCACATCATCAATTCGTTCATGTTACTCATAAGTTACATCTTGCATTAGATTTTGTATTGACAATGTATGTGTTGGTCATGTGCACACATATGTAGTTCACATTCACATTTTTGTTAGAAATGTCATTCTTTTAACTGCAATTCATTTTTTCTCTTTGTACTCCCTCCGTCTAGGTGTGTAAGTCATCTTCCGAAAACCAAATAATCCCAAAACACATAGGCATGGTACATTAACTCCCTCCTCGTTTCTTGTTTCATGACATATAAACCAATAAGAGATGTGGGCCGTGCATGCTTTCAATGGCTTGAGACTTTCAAACATGACATACAGTGGTTAATTCATTGCATGGAATGCTATTAACTAGCAAAAAAATCCAAGATGACTTATACACCTAGACGGAGGGAGTATTACATTTTCATTTTAAGCATACATTCACTTCCCATTAGTTATAGATGTTTTTGGAGGAACTTTTATGCATTATTTTGAGTAGAGTAGCAAATTTCACGCGACCGCGGGTATATCAAAATGCAGAGCCCATGCATCATTGCCTTTCGGTCGAACCTACGTCCATAATTTTTTGTACGTATATCTCCACTGGTCCCCGAACCCAAAATGCTGCCTCATTCCCGTAAAACCAAGCGGCCCACGCATATTAAGGCGTTGACTCGAACTCAATCCCTCTCCTATTTACTACGACATGGCCTCGCATGCCGTAGTACTCCTACAAACCCTACCACCGCGTGCATCATCGGTTTTCTTCAAGAGGACGAGGGAGAAGCGGATTTGTAGTGGAGGTGCTTTCAAAAAAAGGATTTGTAGTGGAGGCCCCTACCCTAGGGTGCCCTAGGTAGCTAACACTAGCATCATTGGTTTTCTCTTTCTTTATGCTCTTGCGCCCTAGAGTGTAATTTGGTGCATCCAAGTCCAACTGCTGCTCCGAACTATAATTTGGTGCATCGCATGTGGAACAAGACAGTGGATGAGCCACATGTCGGCCAAAGGGATCATGTTAAGTGTGTCGCCATTTCGTGTGCGGACTGGCCCTGCTTGAGTTGCTATGCCGGCATGACAGGAGCAACCTACCATTTGGTTTTGCTCCTTGGTGAATCTCGACTATATTGATCTAAAAAGATACTGTACTACCCTCTTCATCTCGGTTTATAGGGCGTGCACGTAGTTCTAGGTCATCCATTTGACTAACTAAATATGAGTTACTATGTCACAAAAAGTATATCATTGGATTCTTAAGCGGATGTAGTTTCGAAACATATATTGTTCATCACATATATAGCTAGTTAAATTCTCAACCTAAAACAATGTGCATGCCCTGTAAACCTATACGGAGGAAGTAGTAAAAATGAGGTGATTTTACCGATCGATGGGCGGGGGAGCATGGCCTATCATGCGGTCCCACGTATCATGATGTACCAAGGCGATGCGCGTCCCTTGAGGCAGAACAATGGCAGAAGCAATACGCGGTTTTCTTGAAGGAGATGATGGCGAAGCGAAGTGTCAAATAATGGTTGCTTCATCCGTTTAGGAAGGTGAAGCATTGTGATTTGACGTCTCATTGCTCATTACTACTACTGGGGCGGTACGACTGGGGTGCGTCCCCCCGCCGTTCTGCACTGTTATTTGGTGCATGACACGTTGACCCGATTTCTATATGTCCCACATGTCGGCGAGAGGAAGTACATAATTCATGAAAGTGAGCGTCGACGGAGGAGTACAAGACACAACTTGGTTTTTGCTGCTTCGCGCGATCCATCGATACAAACCCGGACTAAAAAAGGCGAGGGCGGGTCTTTTCCCGCGCGGCGGGCAGGGGAGTTTGGCATAGTCTGTTTGGGGCAACGAGGCAGGAAGGGAAACAAGCAAATAAAGGTTGAGCGACTTAGTTTTGGGAAAATATGATTTTATGGAGTACGTACCCACTATGGAGATAGTACTACTTACTACTCCCTCCTTTCCGGTTTATAGGGCTCATCTAAAAAAAATTGTTTTTCTGTTTTGTAAGTCTCAATTCTACTACTAGTAGTAGTAGTACCATCACATGTTTGGATTTCGAGGTGCGTTAAATCACTCGATGCAAGTAGTGTCAAGAGAAAACTCACCAATGCATGTAGAAGTACATGGAAATTTAGTGGTCATGCATGCATTCATTCTAATCAATGCCTCGGTAAACATAACTTCTTGAGTAAAACGAGCGTACTAATTACTTGTGCAAACTACAAAATTAATTCCACCACTCATCGTCTACCTTGGTTGGAGAGATTTTGAAATTGAGCCATAAACCGGAAAGGAGGGAGTAGTAACATAGCCTAGGGTAGCTTGCTACAACACGGACTCCAAGGAAATTGCTATAGTACTACTCCTATGTACCACTTGACTACTCCTACTACTAAAATACATATATTTCAAACAATATGATAATCTCTCTAACCAAGGTAGGGACGAGGAGTAAACGGAGGGAGTAGTAAGCAAGCTTCACCTCGTACTACGAGCCACCACGCCCATGGGCGGGGGAGACAGCGTACTACGCAAGCTTCTCCTCGTTATGTGAGTTGACGGGACACATCAAAAGTACTCCAGTGTATAGAGCCTTGCCTCTAAGGTAGGCCCCACATGGTTTGCCTCTTTTTTAACATAACACGTCAAGTTGCAATTTGTTTGTTCACCCGTGGTACACGATCCTCCATCAAGTGGACAACGAGTACACGTGTCAAATTACCATGTGGGCTGCCTTTTCGTACAGAAATGAGCTCCACCGTGTACCCGCGCGGGTGTGGTTGGGAAAGAGACGAGAGTACGTTCGTCGTGCATGCACCTCTTCTCTTCGTGCACGTCCCCAACCTACGTTGGTGTGTGTGAGAGAGATCCAAACCTAGACATAATGCATCGTCCATCCCCATGCCTTCGCCCAGTCCGACCACCAGTCACCACCACGCCCCACTCCTCCTCACCTTTCTCTCATCTTTCTCGAGATATCATTTTTTCGATGAAATTCTAGAGATACCATTTTTCCGATAAAATTCTCGAGATATCATTAGTCTTTAGACATGGGATTACTCCTGCATGGGTCAACCACAACATGTGTTTTGTAAAAAAATGCATCTTGATGTTCTGTGCAATGCACATGCATCTTGCTAGTCCATGAAAACAACACATGGCAAAATTTCATGGCGAACGAGGGATTTGAATGTGCTGGGAGGGGCTATTTGGATCTTGCCCGAGGTAGCCAAAATATTGGCGACCCTTTTGCCCACCGATGCCTTTGCCACTGATGAACGAGGAATGGCTCGGGTGCTCATGCATCCTCCAGCATGCATGTTGGAGACAAGATCGCACAAGCTATGATTTTTTGTCCCACCACGCACCCGAGCTGGTCGCAGACCGACCGACAACTCACAAATTACGCCATCCAACCGTAGCCGCACATATTCTGACAGCAACTCAACCAACCAGACGAAATTCATGAAAACACGGTGATATTTCATATAAACAATGACGGAATTCATATAAAATACCGGATTTTCATATAAACATGACGGATTTCATTATATTCAAATCAACTAAGTGGTGCTAGTTCTAGATAGCACATGTATATAATACCTGGCCTAAATGGTCGCCTGCCGATCCATTTGTGTTCCTCATGTCCAGCAGCATGATCACCGGACTATCGGGAGCCCCGGAGGTATATGCTTTAGCGCAAAGGACGGCTTGCTTCCCCACTGGCCAACTGATATTGTTGGCTGATGCCCAAGATGAAGGTGGAAGGGGGCTTCTCCTCTTCTGTGGATCCCATGCGGGGTCTACAAAGGTCCTCGCAACAAAAGTATCCGGCAAGACAGCTACTGTGTACGCCGGTGTCGCCTCCACGATGGCCTTCATGGGACCCAAGCGGCGGTGGCCTCCCATGTTCTACTTCTCCTCGATGATGGCGGCTGACATAGAGGCGCTAGCCACCGACTCGTCACTCTCCGCGCACCCGGCTTCTGTCTCTACTTGCATGGCGCGGCCGCCGGCATGGGAGTCTCGGCCACTTAAACGGGAGACGCGGTCACAGACACGGGAGGCGCGGTACGAGGCGGCGGTGTGGACGGTAGCGACGACGCCCGTGCGCCGCTCCTCATCAAGCTGGCCTGGAGCGGCGAGTTGTTGAACCGCGCACCGGCTTGGGGCGGCAACTGGCTCCGTCGGGCTAGGGGAGAGAGGTGGATCAGCGAGCTGCATAGCTCGTATCCGGCGGGCTCGGCGGGCAACCCAGCCGGCTTGGATGCGGGATAACTACTCTATGTAAGCCATTGTAAGAGTGGACAAAATGGTGAAGGAGGAGATAGGGGAGTGACGGAGGTGTGTGATTCTTGGCCGACGTCTGGCCTCGTTTAAATAGGAGATTAAATAGACGGCAGACAGGAGGAGCTCGGCCGGCGTTGCATTTAATGTCGGCCCGGTCATGAACGGACGTGTGTCCAGAGTGGGTTTCTTGGCTTCCACGCGGGTTTCATGGAGGCGTTTGAATGCAGCAAGGAGGCGTGTTCAGCCGGGCGTGCAGCGAGTGGCGCCCTCGACTCTGACGTACGACACTGTGCCATTCTTCCACTGACGTGTGGGCTCTTTGGGTACATGGCCTGCATGTCAGTGACCCAACACAGGCAGTGCACGACAGAGAAACTTTTGGTGGACCAGGGCGGTCAGAAGCGGGCATTTCATAAACCGATGATTGTTCATTGAGTGTGACGTCATCTCTTTCATGTAGATAAGCCTACTATATAATGTAAGAGAATTTTAAAATTTTCATATATACATTGATAGCCCATTCGATACGTTGTGATTCATAAAGACCGCTGCAAACATCAATGTTCTGCTTATCACAGATAAGATTGATTAATACCCATAACAATCCATGTCCTTAACAACGGGTGCATGCACGTATAGGTTGAGCGTGTGTCTTGCGTCATGTGCTGTGTGCATGCAAGCGTGCAAGTGTTGCGTGCGTGCATGTGTACGTTTCAGTGTTGCATGCATGTGTGCGTATGTGCGTGCGTTCCTGAGTGCATGTGTACGTGTCAGTGTTGCACGCCTACTTGCGTGTGTGTGTTCGTGCGAGTGTTGCGTGCGTGCATGTGTATGTGCGGGGTGAGGCTACACGTCAGTCGACTGACTTTTCATCTCTGGTTAGTCGATTTTCCAGCCTATGGATACGAAATCAAGGGCCTGCAGTTTATCTTCAACCTCCACCCCCCTGAGCCACCAGCCACCACCGGTCGAACCGCCGGCCCCTGCCGCCCGAGGCCGGCCAGCGCCACCACGCCGCCCCACCCGCCTGGAAACCACTCCCCACCGACGGTCCGCCGCCGCCCCTTCCCCCCCTCTACCCCCCCCCCCCCCCGCCAAGTTTTTTCTTCGGTGATCCCCACACCACCGCCCAATCATCACTGGCGACTGCCAACCAGAGGTCTCACGACTTCGACTCCCCACCGACCACTAATTTATTACCATTGTTGTCTTTCATATACGCGCTGATGGGTGGGCCGCTTGACTGGTCAATTGATCGTGTCATCAACAAATTACGGAGCTGTATGGTGAGCCAGTGACCGTGTGATCACCCTAAAATGTATTTTATTAACACAGTACAGACTCATACTACCATTTCTTTCTTTCATATACGCTCTGACAGGTGGGACCCACGGTTACGCGCCCCGATGGTGCAACACTAGTTGCGCCACGTGGAACGTTTGACTGGTCAATTGATTGTGTCATCAACAAAATAAGGAGTTGTACGGGTGAGCCAGTGACCATATAATCACGACATGTATTTTTTTAACACGGTACAGACGCAAAGAGCTCATATATATGCGCAAGCACTCACTGCTATAAGCACACACACATAGACCCTACCCCTATGAGCACCTTCGAGAGAGTGAGTGATAACCCACAAGTATAGGGGATCACAACAGTTTTTGAGGGTAGAGTATTCAACCCAAATTTATTGATTCGACACAAGGGGAGCCAAAGAATATTCTCAAGTAGTAGCAGCTGAGTTGTCAATTCAACCACACCTGGAAACTTAATATCTGCAGCAAGGTATTTAGTAGCAAAGTAATATGATAGTAGTGGTAACGGTAGCAAAAGTAATGTTTTTGGTTTTATAGTGATTGTAACAGTAGCAACGGAAAAGTAAATAAGCAAAGAACAATATATGAAAAGCTCGTAGGCATTGGATCAGTGGTGGATAATTATGTCGGATGTGATCAATCATGCAACAATTATAACATAGGGTGACACAGAACTAGCTCCAGTTCATCAATGTAATGTAGGCATGTATTCCAAATATAGTCATACGTGCTTATGGAAAAGAACTTGCATGACATCTTTTGTCCTAGCCTCCCGTGGCAGCGGGGTCCTATTGGAAACTAAGGGATATTAAGGCCTCCTTTTAATAGAGTACCAGACCAAAGCATTAACACATAGTGAATACATGAACTCCTGAAACTACGGTCATCACCGGTAAGTATCCCGATTATTGTCACTTCGGGGTTAACGGATCATAACACATAATAGGTGACTATAGACTTGCAAGATAGGATCAAGAACTCACATATATTCATGAAAACATAATAGGTTCAGATCTGAAATCATGGCACCCAGCCCCTAGTGACAAGCATTAAGCATGGCAAAGTCATAGCAACATCAATCTCAGAACATAGTGGATACTAGGGATCAAACCCTAACAAAACTAACTCGATTGCATGATAGATCTCATCCAACCGATCACCGGCCAGCAACCGATCGAGCGCGAGAAGCAAGAGGCCCGAGTCGGCGAGGTTCAGCAAGAGCTCCAGGATTTCATCAAGAAATACGAGTCCTTAGAGCGTGACTCTAAGACGCAGGGGCCCGAGCTTGCAAAGGCCCTCGAGAACGCACAAAATGCCAAGGCCGAAGCCCAAAAGGCCCTCTAGGAGATTCAGGCGGTCAAGAAGATAGCGGCGGGTAAGGCATTCATTATGCAAAGCAAGCATGTGAAGGAGAGTTTCCTTTTACTTACCCGAATTCGGAGCTCTCCAGGAGCGTTCGCAGATCTACTACGCAGCGTATCGGATGCCGCAGAGTTCTACCGGGACAAGGAAGGGAGCTCAACGGAAAAGTTGTTCTGGTCTCAATATGCTGGGATCGAACATCCGATGCCCTTGAGCAACCAGCTGAAGCAACTAGTCCAGCTTCACAAGGCGGCCGAACTGGCCATGAAGGGTCTCATAGTCCGGATGTGGCCTGGCGATCCCCTGCCTGATAGCTACTTCGGCCTGGTAAAGCGGTTTGTGAATGCCTGCCCGCGGTTTGAAGTCATAAAGCGGTCCATCTGCATTAAAGGTGCGCACGGGGCCTTTGCCCGTGCGAAAGTGCACTGGGTGAGGATGGATGCCGAAAAGCTGGTGAAGGAGGGGCCATCGGAGGGCAAGGAGCATCACCACCCCGAAAAGTATTATGACAGTGTCCTGAAGGGTGCCCTCCTTGTGGTGGAGGAATGTGCTAATGATGTAATATTTGAATGAATGTACTCATGTGATCCTATAATATGAAAACGAGTTCATGTGCACTATATAACGCTTGTCGATTTGAAATATTACCTTCTGCGCGGCCGTTTATAAAATCTGAGAGTTGGCCAGTCGTCGGCTTCTGCCCCGATGTAACTAGTATTGAGGTGTTCGGGATAAATCTTAAACACTCTTTATCCAAAAAATTTGGTCCTTTAAGGAGGTGTTTAGCGCAGCGAACAAGGCAATCAGACTATATAGCTTTATCACTCTCACTTAGCCATAGAAGTCTACAATTTTAAATTTTGGCGAAGCCCCTAGTATTCAGAAGGCTGAACTTGGGGCGCTATATACGCCTAAATCGGACAAGCCCGATTCCTGGCCCGAAGCGGAAAAAATCTTTAAGGATTTGAGACCTCTCGAATAGCGACCAGCTCTCGCCGCATCATGACAGTCAGTTTTCGGCTTTCTCTACTGAGGTGCTCGTCCGGAAGAACCGGGACACAATCGCAGTAGTTCTCCCAGTGCTACCTTAGCCGATATAGTGGAACGTAAGGTACCAAAACATGGGAGCCGGGCAAACCCAACTATTGACCCAAGACATGATTCAAAGCTGATGCATATAATGCTATAAGTTCGGGATGCCGCACTTGTGAAAGTGTTCGGACTTTTCACACCATATTGTGGGGTACGTAAGCCCCTGGTGTATTGGCCGTACCAAATTGTACGGTTGCAAGGCGTCATTAATGAACACACACACATATATATAACATGAATGCAATAATAGTCGTAATAGTTTGGGGTGCTGCACTGTCAAAAGTGTTCGGGCTTTTCTTGCCGTGTTATGGGGTACACTGAAGCCCCTGGCGCACTGGACGTACCGGAATGTACGGGTGCAACTTGTCATAAATAAGCAGATAGGGAAAAAAGATGAAGAAATGCAATAATAAGCTAACGATGTACATTGTTATTTAAATGATACGTCAAAGCGTATGTATACAAGTAGTGCAATAAGCAAAAATAGGACTATTTGACATGTCCTATCCAAGGGCAAGCTGCGTGTGGGTATGTAAAACAGGTATTGCGATCGTTATCAGAGACCACCTGGGGATTCCTTTGTATGTCGAAGCTTCTTGCTTCCTTGGTGTTTCCTTCCCGTGATGGGTACGATAATCAGGCTATCGGAGAGGGCCTTCAGAGAATAGGGTCCTGAAAGGAAGAAAATGGTAAAGATATACGGGTCCTGAGGCGGGGGTGAGCCGCATTGTGGGCCGTGCCATAGCCGTGCCTCCGCGTATGCCCATGGTATCTTGAGTGCGTAATTATGTACGCGCGGCACAAATTTCGCCACATGACTGGGACTAGGACGGAGGCCGAATTGCTAGGCGAGCTCTGAACGTGCCGGGCGATCCTATTGCAGGGTACTCCAGACTCGTTTGAAGGTGTCCGGGGGCTTTATCGCCGAATTGGAGGTGTGCTCCTCCATACGGAGCGAGTGTTTTGTGTTTCCATTAACTGTTATAACCCCGCGAGGTCCTGGCATCTTGAGCTTGAGGTATGCGTAATGCGGTACCGCATTGAATCTGGCGAATGCGGTTCGTCCGAGCAGTGTGTGATAGCCACTGCAGAAGGGGACGATATCGAAGATCAACTCCTCGCTTTGGAAGTTCTCCGGAGATCCGAAGACCACTTCCAGTGTGATTGAGCCCATGCAACAGGCCTCTACACCTGGTATGACACCTTTAAAGGCGGGTTTTGTGGTTTTGATCCTCGAGGGGTCGATACCCATTTTGCGCACTGTATCCTGATAGAGCAGGTTCAGGCTGCTGCCATTGTCCATAAGGACTCGAGTGAGGTGAAATCCGTCAATGATGGGGTCAAGGACCAATGTGGCAGAACCGCCATGACGGATACTGGTAGGGTGGTCCCTGCGATCGAAAGTGATCGGACAAGAAGACCATGGGTTGAACTTCGGGGCGACGGGCTCCATCGCATAGACGTCCCTTAGTGCATGCTTCCGTTCCCGCTTGGGAATATGGGTTGCGTATATCATGTTCACCGTTTTCACTTGGTGAGGAAATTTTTTCTGTCCTCCTGTGTTCGGTGGCTGGGGATCCTCCTCGTCGTTGCTATGTAGCCCCTTTTCCTTGTTTTCGGCATTCAACTTGCCGACCTGTTTGAACACCCAGCATTATCTGTTGGTGTGGTTGGCTTGTTTGTCGGGGGTGCCATGAATTTGACACGAGCGATCGAGTATGCGGTCCAAACTGGACGGGCCCGGCTTGCTTCTTTTGAATGGCTTATTCCGCTGACCGGATTTAGAGCCACTGAATCCGGCATTGACTGCCATGTCTTCGGCGTTGTCGCTATTGTTGTGGCGCTTGTGTCTGTTGTGACGTGGCTTGCCGTTGCTATCTCTGGCATCTGAATTGCCAGGATTTCTTGACGTGTTGTTGTCCTCGCCTACACAAAAGCGGGTCATGAGTGTCGTGAGGGCTGCCATGGACTTCGGCTTCTCTTGGCCGAGGTGTCGGGCGAGCCACTCGTCGCGGATGTTATGCTTAAATGCCGCTAAGGCCTCAACATCCGGACAGTCGACAATTTGGTTCTTTTTAGTTAGGAACCGAGTCCAGAATTTCCTGGCTGACTCCCCGGGTTATTGGGTTATGTGACTCAAGTCATCAGCATCCGGTGGTCACACATAAGTGCCCTGGAAGTTGTCAAGGAATACGTCTTCCAAGTTCTCCCAACTGCCAAAGGAGTTTGTCGGCAGGCTATTCAGCCAATGCCGAGCCAGCCCTTTGAGTTTTAGTGGGAGGTACTTGATGCATGTACATCGTCACCATGGGCCATGTGGATGTGGAGGAGGAAATCTTCAATCCATACCGCGGGGTCTATTGTACCGTCATATGGTTCAATGTACACGGGTTTAAACCCTTCTGGGAATTCGTGATCCATTACTTCGTCGGTGAAGCATAGGGGGTGTGCGGCGCCTCTGTGCCGGGATATATCACAATGCAGTTCATACGAGTCTTGTCTGCTGTATTCGGCCCGATCGGATTTGCTTTTAGTATATCCGGCGTGACGGTCGTCATCACGCGTTGGGGCACGCCCCCGTGATCCGTAGATCGGTCTTGTATGTCTTGCTTTCTTTTCCAATACGTCTCGCAGGTCCTGCGTGTTTGACTGGCGACGGGGTGCGGGCTGGACTTCGGGCTGATACGCCGCTTTGTCTCGGCCATGAGGTGGCCGGTCAGCTACATCACACGCTGGTAGTGTAGGCTTTAATGCTTCCTCCTCGAGTTGTGGTAGCAACCTGCGCTTTGGGTAACTTTTGGTTGGGCGCTTGAGTTCGTATTCCTCGGCTGCCAGGACCTCGGTCCATCTATCCGCTAGCAGATCTTGATCAGCTTGAAGATGCCGCTGCTTTTTCTTCAGGCTTTTTGCTGTGGCTATAAGCCGGCGCTTGAAGCGCTCCTGCTCGACGGGATCCTCAGGCACGATGAATTCTTCGTCGCCGAGGCTCACCTCGTCTTCGGAGAGGGGCATGTAATTGTCATCCTCTGATTCTCCGTCTGTCGCCTGTTCCTTAGGGCTGGCTTGCCCATCTTCCCGCTCGAAGCCTGGCTAGAGGGGATTGTCTTCGTCTTCGGCACTATCCGCAGCGTTATTGTCTCTTGTGCCAGTATCGCTGCTTTTGCTATGGCGGGGCTTAGAGCGGCGCTGATGACGCCGGTGCTTAGATTGCTTCTTGAGGGGATTATCCTCCGTTGCCTTATTGCCATCGCTTTCTTTGGGGGTGTCCACCATATATATATATCATATGATGAGGTGCCTGTCCAACGCCTTGTGGGCAGTGGTTCCTGTTCTTCTCCTGCATCGTCGTCCATACCGTCGATGTCTTCGGAGCCGAAATCAAGCATGTCGGTTAAGTCATCGACAGTGGCTATTAAGTGGGTGGTGGGTGGGGAACAAATTTCGTCGTCCGCTTCCCACTCAAGACGGACATAGTTCGGTCAAGGGTCTCCTGACAAGGAGAGAGACCTCAATGAATTTAGCACGTCGCCGAAGGGTGAGTGCTGAAAGATATCCGCGGAGGTAAACTCCATGATCAGTGCCTAATCAGATTCGATAGGCACAGACGCAAGCGGTTCGGAGCCTGTGGCCGGGGACGAATCCAAGGTTCCGATGACACAGGTCTCATAGGAGGTGAAGTCAGTATTTGGCTCTATCGCCACTGAGTGTGCGACCTCCGTGGCGGGGTCCATCCACCCGTCCTCAGATGGCACGATCTGCTTCGGATTGAGGGCCGGAGTAGCGGCAGGTGTGATCTCCCGAACACCGTCCGCCGGCAGGGCTAAGTCATGCTCGTCATGACTGTGCAGCGCACCTGACATGGGCTCGAATCTGTCGTCGACAGTATAGTTCAAGCTTCCAAACCTGACCTGATGGCCAGGGGCGTAGCTCTCGATCTGCTCCAGATGGCCAAGCGAGCTGGCCCGCAGTACGAAGCCGTCGAATACGAAGATCTGTCCGGGGAGAAACACTTCACCCTGGATCACATCATTGCCGATGATCAAAGGAGCCATCAAGCCTTTATCGTGACGGCATAGTGGAACTCTCAATGAAAGCACCAATGTCAGTGTCAAAACCGGCGAATCTCGGGTAGGGGGTCCCGAACTGTGCGTCTAAGGCTGATGGTAACAGGAGGCGGGGGACACAATGTTTACCCAGGTTCGGGCCCTCTCGGTGGTGGTAATACCCTACTTCCTGCTTGATTGATCTTGATGATATGAGTATTACAAGAGTTGATCTACCATGAGATGGCAGAGGCTAAACCCTAGAACCTAGGCTATGATTATGATTGTTGTTGTCCTACGGACTAAACCCTCCGGTTTATATAGACACCGGAGGGGGCTAGGGTTACACAGAGTCGGTTACAGAGAAGGAGATCTACATATCCGAATTGCGAAGCTTGCCTTCCACGCAAAGGAAAGTTCCACCCGGACATGGGACAAAGTCTTCAATCTTGTAACTTCATAGTCCAATAGTCCGGCCAAAGTATATAGTCCGGCTGTCCGAGGACCCCCTAATCCAGGACTCCCTCAACGGGGTCTTCGTCCTAGAAGACTCCGATCCCAGAGGCTTCTTCCCACGAGACTCCGGAGGCTAGTGGCCATAGTGATGGTAGCGAGGACACCTTTTTTGATGATAGCTACAGCGACGACGAGCTGGTTGAGAAGGGCAAGAAGGTCTACAAGCGTGGCTGTACAAAGCTCCCGCCATGCCGATGACCCCCGACCAGAGGTGATTGATTGCGCCTAAAGGGCTGAAGTAAGTGCATTTAATATTTTTTAACCTTTTTCCTTCATGTTTCTTCAAATTAATATCTAATGCGCTGGCCTTGTCATACTGCAGGGGCTGGGTACACCCTTGTGGTGTCCGCAGGCCCAACCAGGTCCTTGGTGTGATTTGCCGGCAGCACTTCCCTGGGTGGGTCACATTGTCCGATGAGGGTCAGGTTCCACAGCTAGCACTAAGATGAGAGCTGTACTCGGTTGCCCCGGCCCCACCGGGGGAGATGGTCGGCGGTGTCTTGTGCGAGACGGTGGCCGACATGGTGTTCCGCCGGTTTTGGGTAATTTATCCTTTACAGAATTGAAAGTCAACACTACCTAGTGATTACCTAGTGATTGTACTAATCAGTGTAGTTTTGTTTGATTGCAGACCTTCTACAGAGTTTCAGAGGGAGAGCAGGATGCCGCGTGTATGGTTGTCAAAACCGAGTGCAAGCGCCTACTTCAGAACTTACGGCACGAGGCTCGGGTGCAGGCCGTTCGAGACTACTATGCCTCAAAGGGTATTAGGAGGGCCAAGACGAAGTGTTGCGACAAGTTTCTTAGTAAGGAGAAGTACATGCAGGTAATTACCTATTCTTAAGGCCTTGAACTAAGTTTTCTTGATTTGATTCGTAGGCGTAGCGCTGAAATTTCTCTTGACTAACTTAGGTGCCCCCGAGATGGTGTGTGGATAAGATGGACTGTTGGGAGGCGTTGGTGGATGCGTGGTGCTCTCCCGAATGGCTAGTCGAACACCAGAGGGCCAAGGATATGTGCGACCAAATGGAAGGTGTGCCACACCATCAAGGGAGCTCCAACCTGTTTGAGTACGGGGATAACTAGGTATGTGGTTTGCTACATGATTCATGCAATTTCATTCTTCATGCTAGCATTTATCCCTTCCAAAATGACTTAATATGCTTAGTTAGTTAAAAAATGGCATAACTACCTTGGACAGTTCATTTATTACATATTTAGCTCCAAAATGACATAATAACCATAGATAGCTCTATAAAATGACTTTATATGCTTTAGTTAGTTAAAAAAATGGCATAACTACCTTCGATAACTTAATAACGAACTAAAGTAATCTTAGCTAGTTCATTCATGACATAATTAGCTCTAAAATGACATAATAACCTTGGATAGCTCTACAATGACATAATTAGCATGCTTTGGTAAAAAATGGCATAATAATCTTGGTTACCTCGAAAATGACCTAAACATAGCTTATTTTCCTCGAAAATGACATAATAACCTTTCTTAGCTCCAAAATGACCTATTTACATAGCAATATCATTCTTCGTGCTAGCTTGAGCCCTTAACTAATATTTTGTTCCTCTCTCTCAAGCGCACCACCACAAGAAGCCTGTGCCAAGTCTATTCGACCTCTATGGCATGGCCCATATGGCCCCGTACAAGAAGGCCAAGCCATTCACGGAGTCTGACCTAGATGATCCAGAGAACTTCACCAACAAGTCCTCCCACCACAAGCTTGTGAAGTATAGAGACTAGGGGAAGGCGAGGAAAGGGGAGGACTTTAACCCGAGCCAGAATCCTTTTGATACAGAGGTGGTGATGATATCTGGTGGCGGGAGGTCCCATGGCTCTCAAGCCATTGGTGATGGACTGATACGTTGTCCTAAGACTCTCCCGCAGATCAAGAAGCGCCTGAGTAGCTCTGATCCTGAGATAATGCCTCGTGCACGGCCCGCGGAGCTCGCCATGGAGGTTAGTTATACATACTCTCTCACCTTTCCTCCATTACATTGTGTGTGCGTCCGTAGATGATTACAATGCTAACGAGGAGTGGTGTGTTGTAGGCTATTGTTGAGAAAGAGAGATTGAAGACGCAGGCGCTTGTGGAGGAGGCAAAAAGGGAGGCACAAAGGGAGGTGGCAGAGAGGGAGAGGGATATGGAGGAGAGGACGGCTAAGCTGTTGAAGGAGGAGAGGAACCGGAACGACATCGCTAAATCGGCCCTATACGAGCTCATCGTGGTACGTTTCTCATGCATATTAGCCCAATCATGCACGTAATGTTCTCATTACTATCTAATATGACTGACTCATGAGAACCAAATGTGCAAACCATGTGCGAAAAAAACGGTCAGGCCCCTCCGCCGATGCCCCAGATTGCTCCGGCGACCACGGTGAGTTTGATTTGAATGGTCGTTGCTTACTACTATTCACATTTCAGTTTGCGAACCTACTAACGAGACATTATTGGAAATGATTTTTGGTGCAGCATGGCTCCCGATAAGCATCAACCACTCCTTCTGCCAATGCCAGAACCCCGACCGGTCCTTGACCTCCGTCTGGCACTGGCGCATCCCCGGTTCTTCCTCTTCTAGTCTTCTTCTCCTTCTCCTTTAGCCCCGGTTCTTCTTCTCCTTCAGCCCCGGTTCTTCTTCTCCTTCTCCTTCTTCTCCTTCTTCGTCTTCTCCTCCTCCTCCTCCTCGTCCTCCTCCTCCTCCTCCTCCTCCTCCTCCTCCTCCTCCTCCTCCTCCTTCTTCTTCTTCTTCTTCTTCTTCTTCTTCTTCTTCTTCTTCTTCTTCTTCTTCTTCTTCTTCTTTCTTCTTCTTCTTCTTCTTCTTCTTCTTCTTCTTCTTCTTCTTCTTCTTCTTCTTCTTCTTCTTCTTCTTCTTCTTCTTCTTCTTTTCTTCCTATTCCTTCTTTTCTTCCTCTTCTTTGATTTTCTTCATCTTATTATGTCATTTGTGGACTAAATAGGCTAAATTATGTCATAAATGGAATAAATAGGCTAAATAAGAAGAAAAATGCCGTTTTTGAGCTTACCTACCTAATTATGCCATTTTTGACCTAACTAAGCATATTATGCCATTTTTGATATAACTTAGAGCTAACTTCCATTTTCTTCTTCTTCTTCTTCTTCTTCTAGTTTTCTTCTTCTTGTTCTCCAAAATGAAGTTAGCTCTAAGTTATATCTCATAATGTGCTTAGTTAGGTCAAAATGGCATAATTAGCTAGGTAAGCTCAAAAATGGCATTTTCTTCTTATTTAGCCTATTTAGTCCATTTATGACATAATTTAGCCTATTTAGTCCACAAATGACATAATAAGATGAAGAAAATCCAGGAAGAGGAAGAAAAGAAGGAATAGGAAGAAAAGAAGAAGAAGAAAAAGAAGAAGAAAAGAAGAAGAAGCAGTTCTTCTTCTATTCTTCTTCTTCTTCTTCTTCTTCTTCTTCTTCTTCTTCTTGTTCTTCTTCTTCTTCTAGTTTTCGTCTTCTTCTCCAAAATGAAGTTAGCTCTAAGTTATATAAAAAATGGCATAATATGCTTAGTTCACTCAAAAATGGCATAATTAGCTAGGTTAGCTCCATTTTACCTAAGTATGCTTACTTCTTCTTCTTCTTCTTCTTCTTCTTCATTTTCTTCTTCTTCTTATGGTTCTAGTCTTCTTCTTCTAACTTTCATGTTTCCCATTTTACAAATTTTATTCACTATATGGAAGCTTGCATGGATGGAGTGCTTGTTTCCCTTTTTTTCATTTGTGTCAATGAAAAATGTGGAACTTGTTATATGGATGCATGGAACAATGTGTTGGATGAACATTGTGATGTTACTGTAATATGTATGGATGGAACTCTGTTTCTTATTATGTATGTATGTTGTCATGGATGGAGCTATGTGTTGGATACATCATATGTCTGTTGTGCATGTGAAAAAATATATGCATATCTATGTGTGAATTCCTGTGAAATTAAATGGATTTAAATAAAAACAGGGGACATGTAGCCTTTTTGTCGTCTGCTAGCGGACGGCAAAGAGGACATGTGGCACCTACCTGTAAAACCTGGGAACAATGGCTGCCTATTTGGTCACTTTGCCATCTGCCAGCAGACGACAAAGATTCAAATCACTTTGCCGTCCGCTGGCAGACGGCATAGCTGGCCACGTGGCAGCTGCCCAGTGCTGCCTAGCCGAGCTCTTACCGTCTGTCAGCGGACGACAAAGTGATTTGACTCTTTGCCGTCCGCTGGCAGACGACAAAGAGCGCCGTTAACCCCCTAACGGCTGTCACGCCACCGCATTGCCTTCCGTTGTCTATGCCGTCTGCTGGCCTCGGATGGCGGACGACACAATCCTTTGCCGTCCGTTTCCAGGAAGCGGACGGCAAAGAAGGCCTTCGCTGACACGTGTTCAGCCGGACTGTTTGCCGTCTGCTGGCGGATGGCAAAGAAGTTTGCCGTCCGTGATCCATGCCTTTGCCGTCTGCCATGGCAGACGGCAAAGAAGCTGATTCCAGTAGTGTTTGCTCTTGTTGTTGTAAATATGTAAAGCCAGCATTCAAGTTTTTAGCAAAGATTATGAACTAACCACATTCACAATAACATTTAGGCCTCATGTTTACTCATATCAATGGCATAATCAACTAGTGAGCAATAATAATAAATCTCGGATGACAACACTTTCTCAAAACAATCATAATATGATATAACAAGATGGTATCTGACTAGCCCTTTCTGGGATTGCAAAACATAAACGCAGAGCACCTTTAAAGATCATGGACTGACTAGACATTGTAATTCATGGTAAAAGAGATCCAGTCAAGTCATACTCAATGTAAACTAACAGTAATGGATGCAAATGACAGCGGTGCTCTCCAACTGGTGCTTTTTAATAAGAGAATGATGACTCAACATAAAATTAAATAGATAGGCCCTTCGCAGAGGGAAGCAGGGATTTGTAGAGGTGCCAGAGCTCGGTTTTGAAATATATATGAATAATATTTTTAGTGGTATACTTTCATTGTCAACATAACAACCGAGAGATCTTGATATCTTCCATGCTACACACATTTAGGCGGTTCCCAAACAGAATGGTAAAGTTTATACTCCCCCTCCACCAACAAGCATCAATCCATGGCTTGCTCGAAACCACGAGTGCCTCCAACTAACAAGAGTCCCGGGGAGTTTTGTTTGCAATTATTTTGATTTGATTTGCTTAAAGCATGGGACTGGGCATCCCGGTGACCAGCTATTTTCTTGTGAGTGAGGAGCGGAGTCAACTCCTCTTGAGGATAAGCCGCCTAGCATGGAAGATACAGACAACCCTAGTTGATACATGAGCTATTCGAGCATACAAAACGGAATGTTTATTTGAAGGTTTAGAGTTTGGCACATACAAATTTACTTGGAACAGCAGGTAGATACCGTATATAGGTAGGTATGGTGGACTCATATGGAACAACTTTGGGGTTTATGGAATTGGATACACAAGCAGTATTCCCGCTTAGTACAAGTGAAGGCTAGAAAAAGACTGTGAAGCGACCAGCTAGAGAGCGACAACATTCCTGAACATGCATTAAAATTAATCAACACCGAATGCAAGCATGAGTAGGATATAATTCACCATGAACATAAATATTGTAGAGGCTATGTTGATTTTGTTTCAACTACATGCATGAACATGTGCCAAGTCAAGCCACTCGAATCATTCAAAAGAGGATACCACCCTATCATACCACATCACAACCATTTTAATAGCATGTTGGCACACAAGGTAAACCATTATAAATTCCTAGCTAATTAAGCATGGCATAAGCAACTACAATCTCTAATTGTCATTGCAAACATGTTTCTTTCATAATAGGCTGAATCAGGAACGATGAACATATTTACAAAAACAAGAGAGGTCGAGTTCATACCAACTTTTCTCATCTCAATAAGTTCATCATATAATCATCATTATTGCCTTTCACTTACACGACCGAATAGTGTGGATACTAATAATAGTGCACGTGCATTGGACTAAGCTGGAATCTGCAAGCATTCAATTCAAGAGAGAAGACAAGGTAATACGGGCTCTTTTTTAGATCAACAATAATGCATATGAGAGCCACTCAACATTTTCATTATGGTCTTCTCCTCTCGACCCCAAAGAATAGAAACAAAACTATTTACATGGGAAAGCTCCCAACAAACAAAAGAAGAACGAGAAATCTTTTTGGGTTTTCTTTCTAATTACTACTACTATAGGCATGGAAAGTAAACTAACTAAAATCTACAACTAATTTTTTTTGGTTTTTCTTAAGGTTTATTAAGGCACACAAGAAGAAAGCTAAAAGGGAAATAAACTATCATGGATGATACAGTGAAAAAGTATGAGCACCGACAACTAGCATGAGTGTGTGAACATGAATGTAATGTCGGTGAGAAATGCGTACTCCCACAAGCTTAGGATTTTGGCCTAAGTTGGTCTACTGCCACGGCTGGCCTGGCGGATATCCAAAGTTCTAGTTGGGGTCGTACTGAGAAGGATCCTCCTGGCGCCACTCCTTGGCGATCTCTTCCGGATTCCACTAATAAACAGACTGCCGGTGCAGATCAAATTGTGGTTCCGGCTCTGGCTCTGTAGCTAGTGTGGGGTTTCGGTAGGCGTGAATGGCCTCCTGCGGAACAAGGTACTTGCCTACAAATAAGTCAAACAAGGAAGGAGCGGGCAAAGTAATATTCCCAGGGTGATTTTTATCAAATATCAGCTTGTACTTAAGCATCTTTTCCTTATTCTTAACGATAAAATCATGTGCTACCATACTCTTATAGTCTAGAAAAACAGGAGGCAGCAACTTTTCTTCTTTCTGATAATGCCTAATAGGTATGTTAAAATGTGCAGCGAGGTGCGAGGCGAAGATACCTCCCAAGATGGGGCCCTTCGTACAGTTAAGATTTAACCGCTTTGCAACAGTAGCGCCCAGACTAAATGTGTCATCACGGAACAAGGCATGGCACAAAATAACAATATCAGGGGCACTAAGGTTGCCACAATTTCCGCGACCAATTAAGCATCTACTAGCAAATATTGCAAAGTAACGTAAAACAGCAAAATGTATGCTAGTGATTCTTGCATCGGAAACTTTCCTCGTTTCCCCTACAGCAATCATATCAATAAATCCCTCCACATCATCACGATGTGGTTCCTCTATGCTGCCCTCAAAAGGTATCAAACAAACCCGACAAAAATCACGAAGTGACATCTCCTTATGCTCATCATATAAATAAAATTCCACCGAAGGTGGTGAGCTCCTAGCATGGAAATGAAAGTTTTGCACAAAGATATTGGTGAGTAAGAGATATTGTCCGCGTTGGTCGTGGAGGAAGGCGGTGAGACCTGCATTCTCAGCCAACTCATAGAAATTGTCATAAATCCTGGCTGCTCTCAAGAAATCATCACAAGGCCATTCACAAGCTGAACCTCCGCGGTGCGAGGGAGATTATAGTTGGGTTTGTTGTTCTCTTCACTTTGTTTATCCTTCGAGCTTCGGCTCGATGAGCCCCTCAAAAATCTCTTCATCTTTTTCTGAAAATTTCTGAAATCTTTAGTAACTTAAAATAAAAGTGAACCAAACTCAACAATATTGATAGAAACTACTCCTACAAGTGCCTAGAGGCAATATCATGCATTAAAACTACTTGGGATTATATAAATTTGACATGCAAGCTCAAGAACAGGGTCACCTAAGCAGCAAAAACTTGCAATGAATAAAGCACTAGAACAAAAACTAATTGGACCATTGGAGGAGTCACATACGAAAGAATAATCCCCCAAAGCAGTTTTGTGAATGGAGCTTTGAGCTAGGAGATCAAAAATGGCAACAAGATGAGCTAGAACTCGTGCTTGAGCTGGTTGGTGATTTTTTTGGGAGGAAGATGGAGTGTGTGGTGGCTGGAATAAGTGGAGGGGGCCCACTAGGGGCCCATGAGGGAGGGGGCGTCCTGGACCCTCGTGGCCAGGTGCTGGCTCCCCCTGATGTGTTCTCAGTGCCAGATATTCTCAAATATTCTAGAAAAAATCATATTTAATTTTCAGGGCATTTGGATAACTTTTATTTTCGAGGTATTTTTTATTGCATGGATAATTCAGAAAACAGACAGAAAATACTATTTTTGCTTTATTTAATCTAAATAACAGAAAGTAAAAAGAGGGTAGAAAGAGTTGTGTTTTCTAACTTCATCCATCTCATGTTCTTCAAAAGGAATCCACTAACAAGGTCGATCAAGTCTTGTTAACAAACTCATTCCGAATAACATGGAACCGGAGAAATTTCGAATAACACTAGGTTACCTCAACGGGGATATGCATGTCCCCAACAATAAGAATATCATATTTCTTCTTGATAGTGGGAAGAGGAAATTCAAAACCTCCAATAGTAATTGTTGAAATTTTCCAATAGAATTGATACTGTGGACTTGAGGTTGTTTCCTCGGAAAGTGTACCATATGCTCATTACCATTAACATGAAAGGTGACATTGCCTTTGTTGCAATCAATAACAGCCCCTGCAGTGCTCAAAAAGGGTCTTCCAAGAATAATATACATACTATCATCCTTGGGAATACCAAGAATAACAAAGTCCGTTAAAATAGTAACGTTTGCAACCACAACAGGCACATCCTCACAAATACCGACAGGTATAGCAGTTGATTTATCAGCCATTTGCAAAGATATTTCAGTAGGTGTCAACTTATTCAAATCAAGTCTACGATATAAAGAGAGAGGCATAACACTAACACCGGCTCCAAGATCACATAAAGCAGTTTTAACATAGTTTCTTTTAATGGAGCATGGTATAGTTGGTACTCCTGGATCCCCAAGTTTCTTTGGTATTCCACCCTTAAAAGTATAATTAGAAAGCATGGTGGAAATTTCAGCTTCCGGTATCTTTCTCTTATTTGTAACAATATCCTTCATATATTTATCATATGGATTCATTTTAAGCATATCGGTCAAACGCATACGCAAAAAGATAGGTCTAATCATTTCAGCAAAGCGCTCAAAATCCTCATCATCCTTTTTCTTGGATGGTTTAGGAAGAAAAGGCATGGGTTTCTGAACCCATGGTTCTCTTTCTTTACCGTGCTTCTTAGCAACAAAGTCTCTCTTATCATAACGTTGATTCTTTGATTGTGGGTTATCAAGATCAATAACAGGTTCAGTTTCTACATCATTATTATTGCTAGGTTGAGCATCAGCATGAACATCACCATTAACATTATCACTAGGTTCATGTTTATTACCAGATTGTGTTTCAGCATCAGAAATAGAAATATCATTGGGATTCTCAGGTGTGTCAATAACAGGTTCACTAGAAGCATGCAAAGTCCTATCATTTTTCTTTTTCTTCCATATAGAGGGACTAGGTGCATCTATAGTAGTTCTCTAAGAATCTTTCTCAATTCTCTTAGGGTGGCCCTCAGGATACAAAGGCTCCCGAGTCATTTTACCACCTCTAGTCATAACTCTAACAACATTATCATTCTTATTGTTTAATTCATTGAGCAAATCATTTTGAGCTTTAAGTACTTGTTCTACTTGAGTGGTGACCATAGAAGCATGTTTACTAATGAGTTTAAGTTCTCCTTTAACTCTAGACATATAATCACCCAAGTGTTCAATCATATAAGCATTATGTTTCAATTGTCTACCAACATAAGCATTAAAATTTTCTTGTTTAACCATAAAGTTACCAAATTCATCCAAACATTGGCTAGCAAACTTAGCTGGAGGGATTTCAGCTTTATCATATCTATGGAGAGAGTTTACCTTTACTACCTGTGCCGGGTTATTAAGACCATGTATTTCTTCAATAGGTGATGAATTAAGACCATGTATTTCTTCAACGGGAGGTAAATTCTTAACATCTTCGGTTTTATACCTTTTTCTTTCATAAATTTCTTTGCCTCTTGCATAATATCAGTAATGAGAAATAGAATACCCATTTTCTTCGGAGTTGGCTTAGGAGTTGGTTCAGGAAGTGTCCAATTATTTTCATTAGTCAACATATTATTCAATAGCAATTCAGCTTGATCAACTGTTCTTTCCCTGAAAACACAACCAACACAACTATCCAGGTAATATCTGGAAGCATCGGTTAGTCCATTTTAAAAGATATCAAGTATTTCATTTTTCTTGAGAGGATGATCAGGCAAAGCATTAAGTAATTGGAGAAGCCTCCCCCAAGCTTGTGGGAGACTCTCTTCTTCAATTTGCACAAAATTATATATTTCCCTTAAAGCAGCTTGTATCTTATGAGTGGGGAAATATTTAGCAGAGAAGTAATAAATCATATCCTGGGGACTACGCACACAACCAGGATCAAGAGAATTAAACCATATCTTAGCATCACCCTTTAATGAGAACAGAAATAATTTAAGGATATAATAGTAGCAAGTTTTCTCATCATTAGTGAACAGGGTAGCTATATCATTTAATTTAGTAAGATGTGCAACAATAGTTCTAGATTCATAGCCATAGAAAGGATCAGATTCAACCAAAGTAATTAACTCAGGATCGACAGAGAAATCATAATCCTTATCAGTAATAAAGATAGGTGAAGTAGCATAAGCAGGATCATATTTCATTCTAGCATTCAGAGATTTTTCTTTCAGCTTAGCTAATAGTTTCTTAAGATCACTTCTATTATTGCAGGCAAGAAAGTCTCTAGCAGTTCATTCATCCATAACATAACCCTCAGGCACAACAGGCAATTCATATCTAGGGGGAGAACCTTCATCATCACTTTCATCAATATTATCAGTTTCAATAATTTCATTCTCTCTAGCCCTAGCAAGTTGTTCATCAAGAAATTCACCTAGTGGCACAGTAGTATCAAGCATAGAAGTAGTTTCATCATAAGTATCATGCAAAGCAGAAGTGGCATCATCAATAACATGCGACCTATCAGAATCAATAGCATGTGTAGGTGTCGCAAGTTTACTCATAACAGAAGGTGAATCAAGTGCAGAGCTAGATGGCAGTTCCTTACCTCCCCTCATAGTTGAGGGAAAAATCTTGGTTCTTTGATCTTCCAAGTTCTTCATAATGATAAGCAGATATAAATCCCAAGTGATGCAAAGAATAGAGCTATTCTCCCCGGCAATGGCGCCAGAAAATGGTCTTGATAACCCACAAGTATAGTGGATCGCAACAGTTTTCGAGGGTAGAGTATTCAACCCAAATTTATTGATTCGACACAAGGGGAGCCAAAGAATATTCTCAAGTATTAGCAGCTGAGCTGTCAATTCAACCACACCTGGAAACTTAATATCTGCAGCAAGGTATTTAGTAGCAAAGTAATATGATAGTAGTGGTAACGGTAGCAAAAGTAATATTTTTGGTTTTATAGTGATTGTAATAGTAGCAATGGAAAAGTAAATAAGAAAATAACAATATATGAAAAGCTCGTAGGCATTGAATCAGTGATGGATAATTATGTCGGATGCGATCAATCATGCAACAATTATAACATAGGGTGACACAGAACTAGCTCCAGTTCATCAATGTAATGTAGGCATGTATTCCGAATATAGTCAGACGTGCTTATGGAAAAGAACCTTCATGACATCTTTTGTCCTACCCTCCCGTGGTAGCGGGGTCCTATTGGGAACTAAGGGATATTCAGGCCTCCTTTTAATAGAGCACCGGACCAAAGCATTAACACATAGTGAATACATGAACTCCTCAAACTACGGTCATCACCAGTAAGTATCCCGATTATTGTCACTTCGGGGTTAACGGATCATAACACATAATAGGTGACTATAGACTTGCAAGATAGGATCAAGAACTCACATATATTCATGAAAACATAATAGGTTCAGATCTGAAATCATGGCACTTGGGCCCTAGTGACAAGCATTAAGCATGGCAAAGTCATAGCAACATCAATCTCAGAACATAGTGGATACTAGGGATCAAACCCTAACAAAACTAACTCGATTACATGATAAATCTCATCCAACCGATCACCGTCCAGCAAGCCTACGATGGAATTACTCACGCACGACGGTGAGCATCATGAAATTGGTGATGGAGGAAGGTTGATGATGACGATGGCGACGGATTCCCCTCTCCGGAGCCCCGAACGGACTCCAGATCAGCCCTCCCGAGAGAGCTTAGGGCTTGGCAGCAGCTCCATATCGTAAAACGCGATGAATCCTTCTCTCTGATTTTTTTCTCCACGAACACAAATATACGGAGTTGGAGTTGAGGTCGGTGGAGCATCAGGGGGGCCACGAGGCCGGGGGCGTGTCTAGGGGGGTAGGCGCGCCCCCACCCTCGTGGACAGGGTGTGGGCCCCCTGATGTGGATTCTTCTTACAGTATTTTTTATATATTCCAAAAATAATCTCCGTTGATTTTCAGGTCATTCCGAAAACTTTTATTTCTGCACAAAAATAACACCATGGCAATTCTGCTGAAAACAGCATTAGTCCGGGTTAGTTCCATTCAAATCATGGAAGTTAGAGTCCAAAACAAGGGCAAAAGTGTTGGGAAAAGTAGATACGACGGAGACGTATCAGTGAGCTAGCACATGATCATGAGATTTTACGAAGTCACCATAGGTGCCTCGTAGTCGAGTGGAACGTCTCCTCCCACTGAACGCACATCGCCGGAAAATACTGAAATGAACCCAGGATAAATGCGAGCACCAAGACTTTAACCTTGGTGGGCTCGGGAAACCGCTGTCCTCCTAACCATCCAACCGCAGGTTGGGTAGCACCACAAAATGTATGTGGTGACCATGATGAGCTTACTCTGAAGTGTAGTGACCATATCGTGCTTTCGCTTTGAATACAATGATCGTAAGTGTTGTCAACAAAATACGGAGCACGCATCAAATACAATGTCCGTCTGTGTCATCAACAAAATACGGAGATGTACCACATAACGCCCTCGATGCGGCTATATCTCCCACGTGTCGAAGCACGACTTAGAGGCATAACCGCATTGAAAGCAATGTCGCAAGTGAGGTAATCTTCACACAACCCATGTAATATAACAAGGGAAAGAGATGCGTAGTTGGCTTACAATCGCCACTTCACACAATACATGAATAAAGCATTACATCATCCAAATACAATCAAGATCCGACTACGGAACCAAAATAAAAGAAGAACCCAAAATGTGACAAAGGTCCCCGATCGACCCCAACTGGGCTCCACTACTGATCAACTAGAACGAAACAACACAAAGGACAAGGTCTTCATCGAGCTCCTCCCGAGCTTGGTTGCGTCATCTGCACGGACTCATCGGCACCTGCAAGCTGGTTTTGGAAGTATCTGTGAGCCACGGGGACTCAGCAATCTCGCACCCTCGCGATCAAGACTATTTAAGCTTATGGGTAAGGTAAAGGTAAGAGGAGGAGCTGCAGCAAGCGACTAGCATATATGGTGGCTAACATACGTAAATGAGAGTGAGAAGAGAAGGCAAGGCACGGTCGAGAAAGTATGATCAAGAAGTGATCCTAAACAACCTACGTCAAGCATAACTCCAACACCGTGTTCACTTCCCGGACTCCGCCGGAAAGAGACCAGCACGGTCAACGAAGGAATATACCTCCTCCCGAGACATTCCGATCAGACTCAGTATCTCGGTACAACAAGACATTTCGACAGGGTAAAACTAAACCAGCAACACCGCCCGAATGTGCCGACAAATCCCGATAGGAGCTGCACATATCTCTTTCTCAGGGCACACTCAGATGAGACTAGCTACGAGTAAAACCAACCCTCAAGTTTCCCCGAGGTGGCCCCGCAGGCAGCTCAGTTCGGACCAACACTCAGAGGAGCACTGGCCCGGGGGGGGGGTAAAATAAGGATGACCCTCGGGCTGGCCGACCCAAGGGAAAGAAAAGGCTAGGTGGCGAATGGTAAAACCAATGTTGGGCATTGCTGGAAGAGCTTTACTTAAGGCGAACTGTCAAGGGGTTCCCATTATAGCCCAACCGCGTAAGGGACGCAAAATCCGGGAACATAACACCGATATGACGGAAACTAGGGCGGCAAGAGTGGAACAAAACACCAGGCATAAGGCCGAGCCTTCCACCCTTTACCAAGTATATAGATAAATTAATTAAATAAGAGATATTGTGATATCCCAACAAGTAAACATGTTCCAACAAGGAACAACATCTCCATGTTCCAACAAGGAACAAACTTCAATCTTCACCTGCAACTAACAACGCTATAAGAGGGGCTGAGCAAAGCGGTAACATAGCCAATCAACGGTTTTCTAGGACAAGGTGGGTTAGAGGCTTGGTTCAACAATATGGGTGGCATAATAAGCAAGTGGTAGGTATCGCAGCATAGGCATAGCAAAAGAGCGAGCATCTAGCAAGCAAAGATAGAAGTGATTTCAAGGGTATGGTCATCTTGCCTGAGATCCCGCAAGGAAGAAGAACGAGTCCATGAAGAAGACAAACGGACGTAGACGAACGGGTCCTCACAAACGCGACGTTACCGGAACCAACCCGAAGAAGCAAACACCGGAAAGAAGCAAACAATCATGGTAAACAACCACCACATAAGCATGACACGATACGCAAACAAGTATGATGCATGTCCGGTTTAATGAGGCATGGCATGGCAAAGTGCACAAACAGCCCTACAAATTAAGTGGAGCTCAATATGCAACGGAGTTGCATATTGACGGAACACCACATTCAGGTTATTTAGTTCGATCTCGTTTATGTACCCAACAATATTAAATGTTGTTAAGCATGTCAAGAGGTGAAACATAAAGGATTATCTATCTAAACAATTTAAATGGGGCCGGATATAGCAAACAACAAATCCGGTAAATCCCCATATGCATTAGTAAATTAATGCAAACAACAATTTAAACCATCTTAATGTTGTTAAAATGATGCGGATGACATGTTCAAGTTTTATGCAAGTTTTATTAAAAGTTGACAGGAGCATTATGAAGCATTTGGTCGTCATGGCGGAACAAAAAGTGTGCCACGCCAACTACCATGGAAATGGTGCCACGGCAACATTCCGGGTGATCCGACAACTCATTGAGATGTCGGTGCAAGAGAAAATGTGGATGAACGGATCATGCGAGGATGGTGGGGTGATCCCGGATACCGGGTTCCCCATGGGTCGACGGCATGGCAACCGAGGAGGAACGTCCAATGACAACTCGAACACGGTTCGAACATGAGCATCTCAAACATCGCAAGCATTCGTTACACGGACGTCGTCTCGGGTTATACCTTCGAAGTGTGCAAACGGGACGGTTCTCGATCGGTGCCAAGTATAGGAAGTCGACGTTCTCAGGACTTTCGTAGTGGAAGTAGGGGTACATGACGACGGTAGAGGTACTCGTGATCTTGGCGGCGGTAGTCGTTCACGTTCGTTTCAGAGAGGTACTTGATGACTCCAACGTCTTCGGGGCAACGGTAGTGGAAGTAGTGGTTCACGTTTCGTAGATGTTCGGGGTCACGGCGAGGAACTTGACGTCCACGAGGCCTTCGAGGGTCGACGGTAGTGGTACACGGTTTCGTAGATGTTCGGGGTCGCCGGTAGATGTACTTGTCGCATCGCCGGGCGTAATCGTGCATGTGGGTCTTGTCGAGTCCGTTGGGGGTACTTTGCGTTTTGAGGGGCGACGGTAGTGGAACTTGGCGAAAATCCGAGACGGTCTTGACGAACCGTAGTGTTATTGGGCAAGATCGCAGCCACGGTAGTCTTCGGACTTGGTTCTCCCGCACATGCTCCACGGGTCCTGGGGGAACTCGGTGATGGCCATGGCAAGGAGGCGGCTACAGTAGCAAGGCAAGGAACGGGATGGCAGGCGGCGAGAAGCGGCGGGTCGGCGAGGCAACCAGCGACGGGGAGAGCTCAGGCGGATCCGAACAAGGAGGCAGGCCGGTGGCAGGGCAAACGGCGGCGGCTTGGCGAGGGACTTGGCGCTGGAGCTTTAGACGAAGTAGGGCGCGACAGCAGCAGCACAAGGGCTCGAAACAGAGGCAACGGCGGCGGCTTGGTGCTGGCGATGCGGGGCGACGGCCGCGGTCAACGCGAGACGCGGGCGAGCGGGCGCCTCGTCCTCTGCTCGTCAGGAAGCAGAGCAGCGGCGGCGTCTTAGCACGGCTCCACGCCGGCGGAGGCGCAGGAGAGGAAACAGGAGCAGAGGGGCGGCTGAGCTCCTAGTGGTGGTGGTCGACGCCGGCGGGCGCGCTTGCTGTCAAGAGGGGCGCTCGGGAGGAGGCAGAGAGGAACGGGACGAGGGCGCGGCACGGGTTGTGGTCACCGGCGGCGACCTGACGCGGCGATGGGATGGCGAGGTGGAGGCTGAGGGGATCGGGCGCAGAAGGTCTCGGGCTCGGGCGCTCCTCTCCTGTGAGATGTGTGTGTGGCGGCGGGGGGAGGACGAGAGGGAGAGGGAGTGGATCGGGGGAAAGGGACAATGGGAGAGGCAGCAGTGGATGAGGACGAGAGGGAGAGATGGGATCGAGTAGTAGGCTAGGGTTAGCTGCAAGTGGGCTGGCGCGGGAGGCCTTGGGCCGGCCGGCCTGAGGCTGCAGCTGGGCTGCGCGGCTGGGCTGAGCTCCCTCTCCTTTCCAAAATCCTCCCTTTCTTAAATTATTGTTTATATAAATAACAATCAATAAAGGGGAAAATCCAGGGGTTTTTGGTTAGGAATATGAGATATATAAAAATATATCTGGAACCCTGGATTTATGTAGGATTTGAATAAATTGCTCCGGCATTTTTAGAAGGTAGAAAAATAATTAGAGTTTGAATTATTTTCAAACTTCAATCATTTTTGAACCTGACCAAAACAACTTCGAATGGGATGAAATCTGACAGAGAGGGTGTAGGAAAAAGGCAAGATTTATAGGGAAAAGATGAACATTAATGGAGGAGGAATAAGGTCGCTTGCAAAGACATGAAAAACGAAGGAAGTGGGAGGGATGATGCATGGGTATGGCTTGAGAGAGAGATGATAAGGAAAAATATATGAAGTTAAGTCGGATAGAAGAAGAGTTGAAGAGTAATGCAATTGTGTGATGGGTGATTCCAAGTTAATGGGATATTTAATATAGCTCCCTAATATTGGGAGGATATGTTATAAAGAGAAGTCACTCTTCCCTCGATTTGAATGGATCGAAGATCCACACAATTTATTTAGTGAGTTTTAAAACGGGTTGCATGATGACATGATGCAATGCACGTGATGCAAAGACGAAAATCAACGGACCAAAACAAATCACACGACGAAAACCCGGAAACATGGAAAGCATCTGAAACTCCGGTCTTGCGGCGTCACAACACTCCGCCACTACGAGAGGATCTCGTCCCGAGATCTATAATGGCACCGGAGGGAAAAACAGAGGAGAAAGAGGAAAGGTAAACTAAGTTGCTTCTTTGACGAATGAGTGAAACCAAAGAACCTTGCGAGGTTGAACAAATTCGAGAAAGAAAACCACGAAGGTTAACAAAGTCGAAAACACTTCGTTAGAAAAGAGGAATAATGAACATTGGGAAAACCGTGAGGTTGAAGGGCAAGATATATATTGAAACCTCTCCGGTTAAAACAAGATAGAGGAGGATTAAGAATGATATAATTTGGAAAACACTCCGACTGTAAATGGAAGGAATAGAACATGATCTTGACAAACAAGATGATGGGTCAAAAAGAGCATCATCACAATGCCTCCGGAACAAAAGAATATAATGGAATGGGATGAACGAAGGGAAACAAGATCTCGAGGGAGCACGCTTACAACAAAAGCTAGAACGGAGTTGTTGGAAAACCAACAACGAAAAGAATAAGCTTGATATGGTCTTATGGAATTCATCTCAAATTATGAGGTGACAACCTGCCGCTCACGGAAAAAAGAATTGGATAAATATGAACAAAGAGACGAGAAACTATTTCACCGAGAGGATGAAAGAAGAACTTGGGTCAATTATAAGCTCCATAAATAGAAAGAATCATTAGGGAAGGCTTTAGGTGAAATATAACCCAAGGTAACCCCAATGACAAGATTGGTGTATTTAAATACCTCATCTTGATAACTTGTGAAACATGAAGCACGAAGGGAAATTATCAAGAATGACATAACACCACCTCAAAAGATATGCGTGAAATAATTGCACTCCGGATTACAAGATGAAGAATGCTTGAGCTTCTGTGAAAAGAATATTGATGAACGCTTCGAGAACGGATTAAGTCCTTTATGGACCATCATGCAGAAACTTCATGAAGAACTCCAGTAAACAAAAGAATGATCAAACGAAAAGAAAGATGAGAAGAGTAAGGTTGAAGCCTTGCAATGATTAGATGGATCTTCGTGATGAAATAAATTGAGAGAGCTTGGAACTCCGGAAAATAAAAGATAAAGCATCTCGAACTGAGAATATGATATGATGAACCGCTCCGGAAAAAGGAATTAATCACTTGGATGGAACAAGAATAAGAATTATGTTATGCGTATCCTTCAACAATTTAAGTGCTGACAAGCAACGGATTTGGCACACTACTTATCCTCGTAAAAAGATTAAGAGAGATATAGCGCAAACTTGAGAAGGTCTTCAAGGAACCATCGGTAGAATTGAAAAGAACGAAAGAGTTGATTTGATAAACGAATGACGAGAAGTCTTGAAGGAACCACCGTAAGAATTGGTTATGAATGAAGTAAGATAAAGAAACCCCGGGAATAATTATAAGAAGAACGAAGATACTTGAGAAGATTTAGATGTAAGTAAAATGAATAGATCACGGACCGATTCGAGATCACTTGAACGATGCACCAGTAAGATTGAGGAATGATAACTGAGAACGAATAAACCTGAATTGATGGACTCTGGATAACAAACTGAGAAGACTCTTGAATTTCTCCGGATAGGTGAAAAGAATTTACACAATCAAAACAATTAAGAGAGGATGGCCTCGAACTAGAACCACGAATCTTGAAGAGAATGGAGCAAGATTGAGAGAAAAATCTTCTTCGGTCTTCAAATGATGAGGAAGACGACGAGAAACACCACCATGAATTGTTGAGAAACTCCGGAATAAAGAAGAATAGGCAATTTGAACCAATGATGAAAAGAATTTGACAGATCTTGGAGAAAAACATTTGACTGATGATAAATCATTCTTACGTCAAACTTTAGAAAAGAATTTGAGAAGCTCCGGAAAAATTAGAAGAGTCAGGTAAGATCCTGGGAAGAGACCTGTGGGTTAGGGCCCACTCAAAAGAAAACACCGTTGAAATGATTTGAAGGAGAGATTGCACCGGTTGAGTTAAATAGCTTGAATGAGATAAACATCCTCAAAATAGGATTAACGGATCTTGAATGACAAGACGATCCTTCTGAGATATCTTGAGCACTCCAGAACAAATGAATAACGAGAAATGAATGGTTATGAGGTGCAACGGCACGAGAAAAGCATTTGAAATACAGAAAAGAATATGATCTACACCGAAATCTTGAATTGGATCCACCGGAGAAGAAAAGATCGAAGAATACAACACTTGAAGCTCCATTAGTATCTTCATGAGAATCACCGGATAAGAATATTGATAGAAAAGAATGGAGAGACCTCACATCAATAAAAAGGATACTTGAATAAGAAATCTGAATCGTTGAAGAAAAAAGGGGGGGGGGGGGGGGGAAAAACAAAGGCAACTAGGAGACAGATGAAACAAACGCCGTTGATAAGAACTGATAATTGATCTTGCGAATGTTGAAGTGATTGGATCCACTTGAAGAGAGACACACCAGTTAAAAGGGATTGGCATGACAAACTTGATGATCAAGAAGGATTGGTATCCACATTGGAGTATGAGAACACCATTTCGGAAAAGGTATGGTATCAACACTCGACATTGAAGCAACGCGAATACCACAACTCAAAACAAAACAAAGGATTGGCTTGCAAAATTAGCCAGAGCAAACATATGATAGAGATTTCGTCCGAAGTTTTCATGGTGGGGCCTACACGGGCTCGATCGTACAGCACCATCATGTACAAGGCAGTGCACATGACATACGAAGCGTCCCCGAGTCGGCATAGCCAAGGACTCTTTAAGACACAACGAGACCACTGTAAAACCAACCGTGAATAGGCGGACCACTAGACGTCAAACCCCAATTTCAAATCATACATCTGTCGAAAAGATATCCTAAGAGCTACTTGAATTCCCACCTATGAAACTCCGAAACCTTTCCGGTTATGCAATCAGGTGTTGGGGATACAGGGGAAGCATAATATCTCACCCAAACTAACAAATCCTACATCCAGCTGTATCCATCCTTCAACACATAACCAAGAAACCTTCGGAAATCATCTACCTCAACCTTCGAAAAGCATCCGTTATACAAGTTATGGCAATACTCCCGAACTCCCGCCCCAGTACTGGGTGGCGTCGAGGTTATCTCACCAACGAACTGCATAAAAGAGATTTTCGATGTCGGCGTACTAAACTCAGGTATTCTAGAACTGCAACGATAAAATTATGACGACAACACCTCGGAGCTCAACACCCCGGGACACTTCCACAAAACCCCTGACAGGAGGCACCAAGACAATGTTCTCATCATAAAACCATCGGAACGATTCCAAGATACCCGCGTGATCCTAAATTTTTTTTAGTGAAATTTGAGAAGAGAAGAGTCAAAACTGTACGTCAGGATGCCTTACCAGAGCGATGAGGAGACTGGGAAGTAAAAAGAATTTCTAAACTCTCCGATATATAATTCCTAAATGACTCAAAACATTTTTCTAGACACAACTCGGCCGCTAAAAATGATCAAGCAATGGGGCTCCTAAGGTCGGGGAAGGCTCTGATTACCAACTTATAACACCCTCGATGCGGCTATATCTCCCACGTGTCGAAGCACGACTTAGAGGCATAACCGCATTGAAAGCAATGTCGCAAGTGAGGTAATCTTCACACAACCCATGTAATATAACAAGGGAAAGAGATGCGTAGTTGGCTTACAATCGCCACTTCACACAATACATGAATAAAGCATTACATCATCCAAATACAATCAAGATCCGACTACGGAACCAAAATAAAAGAAGAACCCAAAATGTGACAAAGGTCCCCGATCGACCCCAACTGGGCTCCACTACTGATCAACTAGAACGAAACAACACAAAGGACAAGGTCTTCATCGAGCTCCTCCCGAGCTTGGTTGCGTCATCTGCACGGACTCATCGGCACCTGCAAGCTGGTTTTGGAAGTATCTGTGAGCCACGGGGACTCAGCAATCTCGCACCCTCGCGATCAAGACTATTTAAGCTTATGGGTAAGGTAAAGGTAAGAGGAGGAGCTGCAGCAAGCGACTAGCATATATGGTGGCTAACATACGTAAATGAGAGTGCGTGGTGGGTGTTGGGTTTCGTAGTAATTTTAAAAAAATTCCTACGCACACGCAAGATCATGTGATGCATAGCAACGAGAGGGGAGAGTGTTGTCTACATACCCACGCAGACCGACTGCAGAAGCGTTGACCACACAATGAGGAAGTAGTCGTACGTCTTCACGATCCAACCGATCAAGCACCGAAACTACGGCACCTCCGAGTTCGAGCACACGTTCAGCTCGATGACGATCCCCGGACTCCGATCCAGCAAAGTGTCGGGGAAGAGTTCCGTCAGCACGACGGCGTGGTGACGATCTTGATGCACTACAGCAGCAGGGCTTCGCCTAAACTCCGCTACAGTATTATCGAGGAATATGGTGGCTGGGGGCACCGCACACGGCTAAGGAATAGATCACGTGGATCAACTTGTGTGTTCTAGGGTGCCTCTGCCTCAGTATATAAAGGACTAGAGGGGGGAGGCTGGCCGGCCAAGGTGTGGCGCGCCAGGAGAGTCCTACTCCCTCTGGGAGTAGGATTCCCCCCCCCCCAATCCTAGTTGGAATAGGATTCGCGGAGGGGGAAAAGAGAGAGAGGGCCGGCCACCTCTCCTAGTCCTAATAGGACTAGGGGAAGGGGGAGGCGCGCAGCCCATGTAGGGCTGCCTCTTCTCTTTTCCACTAAGGCCCATCATAAGGCCCATTAGCTCCGGGGGGTTCCGGTAACCTCCCGGTACTCCGGTAAAATCCCGATTTCACCCGGAACACTTCCGATATCCAAACATAGGCTTCCAATATATCAATCTTTATGTCTCGACCATTTCGAGACTCCTCGTCATGTCCGTGATCACATCCGGGACTCCGAACAACCTTCGGTACATCAAAATGCATAAACTCATAATATAACTGTCATCGTAACCTTAAGCGTGCGGACCCTACGGGTTCGAGAACAATGTAGACATGACCGAGACACGTCTCCTGGTCAATAACCAATAGCGGGACCTGGATGCCCATATTGGCTCCTACATATTCTACGAAGATCTTTATCGGTCAGACCGCATAACAACATACGTTGTTCCCTTTGTCATCGGTATGTTACTTGCCCGAGATTCGATCGTCGGTATCCAATACCTAGTTCAATCTCGTTACCGGCAAGTCTCTTTACTCGTTCCGTAATACATCATCCCGCAACTAACTCATTAGTTGCAATGCTTGCAAGGCTTAGTGATGTGCATTACCGAGAGGGCCCAGAGATACCTCTCCGACAATCGGAGTGACAAATCCTAATCTCGAAATACGCCAACCCAACATGTACCTTTGGAGACACCTGTAGACTCCTTTATAATCACCCAGTTACGTTGTGACGTTTGGTAGCACCCAAAGTGTTCCTCCGGCAAATGGGAGTTGCATAATCTCATAGTCAGGAACATGTATAAGTCATGAAGAAAGCAATAGCAACATACTAAACGATCGGGTGCTAAGCTAATGGAATGGGTCATGTCAATCAGATCATTCTCTTAATGATGTGATCCCGTTAATCAAATAACAACTCATTGTTCATGGTTAGGAAACATAACCATCTTTGATTAACGAGCTAGTCAAGTAGAGGCATACTAGTGACACTTTGTTTGTCTATGTATTCACACATGTATTATGTTTCCGGTTAATACAATTCTAGCATGAATAATAAACATTTATCATGATATAAGGAAATAAATAATAACTTTATTATTGCCTCTAGGGCATATTTCCTTCAGTCTCCCACTTGCACTAGAGTCAATAATCTAGATTACACCGTAATGATTCTAACACCCATGGAGCCTTGGTGCTGATCATGTTTTGCTCGTGGTAGAGGCTTAGTCAACGGGTCTGCAACATTCAGATCCGTATGTATCTTGCAAATCTCTATGTCTCCCACCTGGACTAGATCCCGGATGGAATTGAAGCGTCTCTTGATGTGCTTGGTTCTCTTGTGAAATCTGGATTCCTTTGCCAAGGCAATTGCACCAGTATTGTCACAAAAGATTTTCATTGGACCCGATGCACTAGGTATGACACCTAGATCGGATATGAACTCCTTCATCCAGACTCCTTCGTTCGCTGCTTCCGAAGCAGCTATGTACTCCGCTTCACATGTAGATCCCGCTACGACGCTTTGTTTAGACTGCACCAACTGACAGCTCCACCGTTTAATGTAAACACGTATCCTGGTTTGCGATTTAGAATCGTCCGGATCAGTGTCAAAGCTTGCATCAACGTAACCATTTACGATGAGCTCTTTGTCACCTCCATAACGAGAAACATATCCTTAGTCCTTTTCAGGTATTTCAGGATGTTCTTGACCGCTGTCCAGTGATCCACTCCTGGATTACTTTGGTACCTCCCTGCTAGACTTATAGCAAGGCACACATCAGGTCTGGTACACAGCATTGCATACATGATAGATATGCTGATGCATAGGGAACATCTTTCATATTCTCTCTATCTTCTAGTGGTCGGGCATTGAGTCTTACTCAACTTCACACCTTGTAACACAGGCAAGCAATCCTTTCTTTGCTTGATCCATTTTGAACTTCTTCAAAATTTGTCAAGGTATGTGCTTTGTGAAAGTCCAATTAAGCGTCTTGATCTATCTCTATAGATTTATGCCTATATGTAAGCAGCTTCACCGAGGTCTTTCATTGAAAAACTCTTATTCAATATCCCTTTATGCTATCCAGAAATTCTATATCATTTCCAATCAATAATATGTCATCCACATATAATATCAGAAATGCTACAGAGCTCCCACTCACTTTCTTGTAAATACAGGCTTCTCCAAAAGTCTGTATAAAACCAAATGCTTTGATCACACTATCAAAGCGTTTATTCCAACTCCGAGAGGCTTGCACCCAGTCCATAAATGGATCGCTGGAGCTTGCACACTTTGTTAGCTCCCTTTGGATCGACAAAACCTTCTGGTTGCATCATATACAACTCTTCTTCCAGAAATCCATTCAGGAATGCAGTTTTGACATCCATCTGCCAAATTTCATAATCATAAAATGCGGCAATTGCTAACATGATCCGGACAGACTTAAGCATCGCTACGGGTGAGAAGGTCTCATCGTAGTCAATCCCTTGAACTGTCGAAAACCTTTTGCGACAAGTCGAGCTTTGTAGACAGTAACATTACCGTCAGCGTCAGTCTTCTTCTTGAAGATCCATTTATTCTCAATTGCTTGCCGATCATCGGGCAAGTCAACCAAAGTCCATACTTTGTTCTCATACATGGATCCCATCTCAGATTTCATGGCTTCAAGCCATTTTGCGGAATCTGGGCTCACCATCGCTTCTTCATAGTTCGTAGGTTCATCATGATCTAGTAGACATGACCTCCAGAACAGGATTACCGTACCACTCTGGTGCGGATCGTACTCTGGTTGACCTACGAGGTTCGGTAGTAACTTGATCTAAAGTTTCATGATCATCATCATTAGCTTCCTCACTGATTGGTGTAGGAATCACTGGAACTAATTTCTGTGATGAACTACTTTCTAATTCTGGAGAAGGTACAATTACCTCATCAAGTTGTACTTTCCTCCCACTCACTTCTTTCGAGAGAAACTCCTTCTCTAGAAAGGATCCATTCTTAGCAACGAATATTTGGCCTTCGGATCTGTGATAGAAGGTGTACCCAACAGTCTCCTTTTGGTATCCTATGAAGACACATTTCTCCGATCTGGGTTCGAGCTTATCAGGTTGAAGCTTTTTCACATAATCATCGCAGCTCCAAACTTTAAGAAACAACAACTTAGGTTTCTTGCCATACCACAGTTCATATGGTGTAATCTCAAAAGATTTAGATGGTGCCCTATTTAATGTGAATGCAGCCGTCTCTAAAGCACAACCCCAAAACGATAGCGGTAAATCAGTAAGAGACATCATAGATCGCACCATATCTAATAAAGTACGGTTATGATGTTTGGACACACCATTACGATGTGGTGTTCCAGGTGGCATGAGTTGTGAAACTATTCCACATTGTTTCAAATGAAAACCAAACTCATAACTCAAATATTCACCTCCACGATCACATCGTAGAAACTTCATTTTCTTGTTACGATGATTCTCCACTTCACTATGAAATTCTTTGAACTTTTCAAATGTTTCACACTTATGTTTCATTGAGTAGATATACCCATATCTGCTTAAATCATCTATGAAGGTGAAAAAATAATGATACCCGCCACGAGCCTCAACACTCATCGGATCGCATACATCGGTATGTATTATTTCCAATAAGTCACTGGCTCGCTCCATTGTTCCGGTAGAACAGAGTTTTAGTCATCTTGCCCATGAGGCATGGTTCGCAAGTAACAAATGATTCATAATCAAGTGATTCGAAAAGCCCATCTGCATGGAGTTTCTTCATGCGCTTTACACCAATATGATCAAAAAGGCAGTGTCACAAATATTTTGCACTATCATTATCAACTTTGCATCTTTTGGCATCAATATTATGAATATGAGTATCATTACGATTGAGATTCAATAAATTATTTACATTGGGTGTAGGACCATAGAAGGTTTTATTCATCTAAATAGAACAACAATTATTCTTTGATTTAAATGAATAACCGTATCGCAATAAACATGATCCAACCATATTCATTCTCAACACAAACACCAAATAACATTTATTTAGGTCCAACACTAATCCCGAAGATAGAGGGAGTGTGCGATGGTGATCTTATCAACCTTGGAATCACTTCCAACACACATCGTCACCTCGCCCTTAACTAGTCTCTGCTCATTTTGCAACTCCTGTTTCAAGTTACTAATCTTAGCAACTGAATCGGTATCAAATACCCTAGGGTTACTATGAACACTAGATAAGTACACATCAATGTTGGCATTCTGGGACCGGGGGTGCCCAGACTTTCCTGTCTGCGGCCCGTGGCATGGCTCCATTAGCGGCCCTGTACGGCCCAGTTCGGCAGCAACAAGACAAGACCCTCGCGAGGCGGACGACACCAAGACCTCCCTGGGGGCGGCCTCGCTGGGCTGGCTTCCGAGGAGCGGAGATATCAAGGCAAGGCGCACCTCGCGAGGTTCACATGATATGAGCCATGGCGACCAAGGCCAGGCGGGCGTGAGCGGGCGCAGTGTACTAGTTTCCTCTTTGGTGCTAAGGGGGCAAGCGTAGGTGTGGAGTCCCGAGGAATCAAGCAAAGGTTTCCATATCGGTGTAATAAGACCAAGACCGCCAGGACGGCAAGACGGAGGTCATCACAGAGACCACGGCAGTGTCACCACCAGAGCCTTTTGCAGGTGAAGCCTACTTTTGTCAGGATAGCTTGTACTAGTTGTCTCCCTTCGAACGTGGCCGTTGTGGGATCCTTCCCGCCTAAACATTTGGGAAGAGGACAGAGGCCACTATAAATAGGACTTAGCCACCACCATAGCGGGGGCATCTAGGTTCGGATCCATTCCACCCTGACCAGCTCACCAGCTCATCTAGCTCAAGAACACCTCACCTCCCAAGGTTGTTCATCCATTATACTAGTTCATCCTTAGCCCATCGAGGCAATCCACCACAAAGCTGGAGTAGGGTATTACACCGCAAGGTGGCCCGAACCAGGATAAATATCTGTGTCTGTCGTTCCTTGGGTTTCTCGAGCTAGGCCGTGGGATCGTTAGCGAGCGAGCTAGGGAGAGATTGTTCTTCGTACGCACCCTAGTGTTCGAACCTCTCAAGGGTCTGCGAAGCCCCGAATTCGACATTCGGCGCGCCAGGTAGGGGTGTGTCGAAGCTTCTCTTCCGTCAATCGGCCCGCCATCCCTGCGGCCCTGATGGCTGACGGTTCGAGTGTTCAAGCCGAGCAATGGGCTGCTTGGCCCGCCTGGGCGATGCCCTCCGTCCAACCAGACCTCCACTCTACGCTTCAGGCGGCGCGTACACCGCCCAACCCCGCCGGACGCGGGCGACGAGGGCCGACGCCGCCCGCCCTCGCCCCTCGGCGCACGCGTGCCACCGCTTAGTCGTCGGGCTATGTCGCGATGACGGCACCGCATACTCATCGGGAGTAGGCGAACATGCGGGCCGCGATCATCGTGGTGAGGGAGCTACTGCGTTGCAAGCTGACGGAGAATGGCCCCGACACCTTACTCGAGCGGGTTGCTAAATTGCGTGACTCCGCCTGCAGAGGTGTGGCTCCTTTCTGCTCCCTGTCCACCCCCCAGGTAGTGGCGGAGGCACGTGCCAGGCCCCAACACGCCCGCGTGCACCACGGAGCGCACGAAGGGCTCGACCACAACAACACAGCCCTCTCCGCAGCTCATCCCATCGCAACCACGGCGCCAGTGGCCGGGGCAGGCCTTAGCGGTCCTCTAAGGGGCCGCACTGGGGCGTCGCCCCGCGACCGCTTGGATCAGGCACAGGACGCGAAAACCTAAGTCATGGGGCACCCAAGCGAAGGCTCTGCAGCAGCCGCCCCTAATGCCTACGTGCCCCGCATGGACCTGGAATACACGCCTGAGGAAGGCCCCAGCTCATACCCCGAGCCGAGCTGGGCAGGAGATCCGTTGGAGCAAGGGGCTTTCCATGAGCTGCCTGGAGACTTCGTCGAACCCTTTGACGACAAGAACCACCGGGTATGACCAGTACCCTAGGGACGTGCTTACGCTAAACATGGACCACAGGTCAAGCAGGCTGCAGCAGCGATCGGACACCCTGGCGCAGCGCCCCCGCCCTAGGCAGGACCGACATGCTAGGGGCTGCACAGGCGAGGCCCGGACACGGCACCCCCTCGCGCCAGCGAGCCCTTCCCCCGACAGAGGGCCCGTAGTCATCGAGGGCGCCGCTAGTGTCCCCCTTGCCCCTTGGTACCATCCTGGTTTCCGTACGTCCCAACGATGGTCGGGGGAGGCGCAAGGCAGGGCCCTCGTCAGGCGATATGAAGTAAGGCTCACGCCTGTGAAGGTCTCCGCTCGTGACACTCCCATGCAATAATGAGTGGGGCTGTACACGCCCCGAAGTCTCTATTGTGCCGCACCTCAGCCTCGAGGGCTCTCTCCCACGTCCAAGTGGAAGCACCATGCTCCGTGCTGGCTGTCGACACTGTCCCCCAATGACTATGCTCACATCCAGTGAAATCACTTAGCTCCGCGCTGGTGAGAAGACAAGAAGACTAGCTAGGTGCCGGACGCGGCTGTTTGCCTTTGCCCCTTTTTTCTGCAACTCATTCGCCTTCTTCCTTCGGATTGAGAATTGAAGTTCTTTTGTGACATTTAAAGTTGGGGGGAGTTATTCTCTGGTTTTCTACTGGCCTCCTTGCGTTATGGTCGTGTGCTTTGTTTTTTAAGACACGCGCCCCCGACCCACGTCTTGCGAGTGCTCCGTGGCTCAGGGGCTTGTCAGCAGACCACGGCTGGGCGCGTTTAGGCGACTTGGATAGGACTCCCTCGGGGCAAGAGTGCACGCACCGCGCCATTGCCGCGTGCACATCCTGTCAAGGTCCGCTGAATGCTCCTAGTGTGGCCCTCTTGGACGAATCTGCAGGCTCCTCAAGAGGCTCAGGGCTCGCGAGCTCCCGTGGACTCTCCTCAGGAGAAAGGCACGCCAAAAACCTCAGAGCCCACTCAAGACCTGCTAGGATCAAGGTGAATCAGAGCAATAACCCTGCTCAAGGACTCACAAGCTTGCAAATGCATGTTTTAGGTCTGGCTTAAAAAGAGAACAGCACATTAATTTACATACATGAGCGGCTCCCCCTCCAAAATGCTCTCACACCCTGCGGGGCCGTGCCCAAGTCTTTGCATGCAGGTTCAAGGCAAAGGAGTGCGGGCTTGACTAGACATGTTGCTCGCGGCGTCGCACTGGTCGCTCTCATACGCGCTGCTAGCGCTATCGCTAGCATCGTCTTCGCCATCATTGACCGCGCCTTCTTCGTCGTCCTCGGTTGCGAACGCCCTGACCAGGCCATCCACTTGATTGTCCATCAAGTGTGACAGGTTGTCGCGGATAGCCCCGGGCACTGGGCTATGGCGGCATCAAATTCGAAGTGGGTGTCGAGGTTCTGAAGATGACTGAAGACGCATGAGAACGCTCGCCCTAGGAGGCTCCGACTCCTCTCCTCGACGAGCTCGTAAGCCCTCACGGCCTGGTCCTCTAGGCACATCACAACTTTTGTGAAGAAGCGAAGGTGGCTGTCATAGTCTTCCATGCGAGGATGAGAGACATTCTCCTCGCAGATGACGCCCACGGCTCGGTTGGCCCTCACCCTGAGGGCCTGGAGCATGGGGGCGTGCTCGCGCTGCAACGTCTACCGACGGCACGCCTCCTCCCTTTTCTGCTGCGTGAGGGACGCGGCTTCATCAATCTGCTGCTGTAGCGAGAGCAGATCAGCACGCGCGGAGGCTAGGGCGACATGGGCAGAGGTCTAGGCCGCCACAGCGGTCCTCTCATGCTGCTCTGCTTCATCCAGCCTTGACCTTAGGACGGTGGTCCTGCCCTCAGCTTTGGCCTCCTGGAACTTCAGCTTCAGGTCGTACTCGTTGGCAAGATCTGCACGAGCCTTTACCACCCTCTGGTCGACCTCCTCCTGGATCTTGGCTTCGCGGGAGGTGATGGCATCTTCGACCACGGCCACATGGCGCTCCCTCATCTCCAGCCGATTATGCTCCAGGCTGCGCTCCAAGGCCTCCAGTGCTAGTGCCTCCTCGCGCATCAGGATCTCCATCTCTTCGGAAGGCGCTCCCCTCATTGATGCCAAGAAGGTCCTGCGCGCCTCGATCTGCTGCTCCAAGGCAGCATTCAAGGCCAAAAGCTCGTGTTCCTGCTTCTCGGCGCTCTCGCGATGGTGGTCGGCCTCCTTCGCCTCCTCCAAGGCCCGAGCGCTGGCCTCGCGGGAGGCAGCGAGGGCCACTGTGGCCTTTGCCTTGTCACGCTCGTGTTGAAGCTGCCCAAGGTTGATAGCGACCTTCAATTGGTGGCACTCATGAGCCAGGCGGAGGTCCTCCGTCTCAAGGCGAGCGTCAACCGCCACGAGATCTCCCCCGAGGCGGCTCAGCGCACCCATCTTCTCCTGAAAGAGCTCATGGCGTACGAGTCCACATCTGCGCGCATGTTCCAATGCGCGGCCAAGTCCGTCCTCCGTGCCAAGGGTTGCTGGGGAAGCTCGAGCTGGCTGCTACCTCTTGAGCATGTGTTGGTTTTCCATTGAAGAGGAAAGGGTGATGCAGCAAAGTAGCGTAAGTATTTACCTCAGTTTTTGAGAACCAAGGTATCAATCCAGTAGGAGACAACGCACAAGTCACCTAGTACCTGCACAATCAAGAACCTCGCAACCAACGCGATAAAGGGGTAGGCAATCCCTTCATGGTCACTTGCAAAAGTGAGATCTGATAGAGATAGTAAAATAAATATTTTTGGTATTTTTGTTATATAGATTGGAAAGTAAAGATTGCAAAATAGTAAACGAGATGCGATGTAAATAAAAGAGATGCAATATAACAAGAAAGAGACCCGGGGGCCATAGGATTCACTAGTGGCTTCTCTCAAAATAGCATGTATTACGGTGGGTGAACAAATTACTGCCGAGCAATTGATAGAAAAGTGCATAGTTATGAAGATATCTAAGGCAGTGATCATGAATATAGGCATCACGTCCATGTCAAGTAGATCAAAACGATTCTGCATCTACTACTATTACTCCACACATCGACCGCTATCCAGCATGCATCTAGAGTATTAAGTTCATAAGAACAGTGTGACGCTTTAAGCAAGATGACATGATGTAGAGGGATAAACTCAATCAATATGATATAAACCCAATCTTTTAATCATCGATGGCAACAATACAATACATGCCTTGCTGCCCCTACTGTCACTGGGAAAGGACACCACAAGATTGAACCCAAAGCTAAGCACTTCCCCCATTGCAAGAATGATCAATCTAGTAGGCCAAACTATACCGATAATTCGAAGATACTTGCAAAGATATCAAATCATGCATATAAGAATTCAAAGAAGAACCAAATAATATTCATAGATAATATTTTTCATAAACCCACAATTCATTGGATCTCGGCAAACACACCGCAAAAGAGTATTACATCGAATAGATATCCAAGAACATAGAGGAGAACTTTGTATTGAGAATCAAAGAGAGAGAAGAAGCCATCTAGCTAATAACTATGGACCCGAAGGTCTATGGTAAACTACTCACACTTCATCGGAGAGGCTATGGTGTTGATGTAGAAGCCCTCCATGATCGATTCCCCCTCCGGCAGATCACCGGAAAAGGCCCCAAGATGGGATCTCACGGGTACAGAAGGTTGCGGCGGTGGAAAAGTGGTTTCGTGGCTCTTTGTGATCGATCTAGGGTATAAGAGTATATATAGGTGGAAGAAGTACGTCGAAGGAGCTACGAGGGTCCCACGGGGTGGGGGTGCGCCTACCCCCTGGGCGCGCCCTCCTGCCTCGTGGCCGCCTCGTGGCGTTCCAGACTTCAACTCCGGTGTTCCAATCTTCTCAAGCATTTTGTCGATCAGACTGTCAACTCGGCTGAAAAAGAAGGATGCCACACTAGTCACTCGGGACAAGTCACTCAAACCAGAAGCCTCAAGCCCGTCAAGGTAAGCATCAATCACAGCCTCGTCCCAAGTCTTCTCATTTGCTTTTGGTCCAAGAAAGAACATCGCGAAGGTTTCATTCCGTTTGGTATTCCTTTTCTGTGAAACTCTAAAATAGGCAAAAAAATAGAAACTGGCACTGGGCCTCCGGTTAATAGGTTAGTCCCAAAAATAATATAAAAGAGCATATTAAAGCCCATTAAATATCCAAAATAGATAATATAATAGCATGGAACAATCAAAAATTATAGATACATTGGATACGTATCACTGGCTTGCTTGCCCCCGGCAGAGAGCTCGAGGCCGATGCCTTCTCTGCCACCATGGGAGCTTCGACAAAGGTGCTAAGTGACGCGGCCGCACCACCTGAAGATGAAGCCGGTGCTGGGGCCGCCTAGCCGCCGGTGATGACCAATGGAGGAGTCCTTGGCACGCCAGCTACACCCCAGGCCGGGGCACGAAGAAGTGACGCCAAGAGAGCCAGATCAAGGCCCCAGGTCGGCGCATCCACCTCCGGAGCGGGCCCCGGGCCTGGCGCAGCAGTCCGGCAAGCAGACCTCAGGGTCAATGGCAAGCCGATGGCCGGCGGGGGCCGCACCTCTGGATATCTCACCGCTCCAGCCAAGGGGATCCTAAAGAGCCACAGTCAGGAAAGGATGCAGCACTCAGGAAACCACAAAGATGGGGTACTTACTTGTCTATGGCTATGTAATTCCTTTGCTTCAACGGCCAGTAGGCTCCACCACTGCAGCTTGGAGATCCCTCCTCTTGCAGAGTGCTTCGTAGTCCAGGCGGAACTGACCGAAGCCCGAAGAGCGACCGCCTGCACCCAAAGCACTTGTTGGGGCCGGGGGGTGGCCTTAGGAGCATCAGGCCGCGGCGGATCCTCAATGCCTGCCTCAAGACCGTAAACTCCAGCCTCGGGAGCAGCCACCTCGAGAGCTTCGCCCGACGTCGCTCCTTCAGCAAAAGCCACCTCCTTGGTGTCCTGTGGCACTCGCCCCCCAGCATCCACCTCTGGGTTGCGTGCCATAGTGGCAGCAGGAAGAGGAACCATAAGGATGAGGTTCTCGCGCGGCCCATCAAGGCCAGCTGGGCACAGCCCCCATTCATCGAAAAGGGGCATCTACTTCACAAACTCCACCTTGTTTGAGCAATAGTACAATAGGCAACCCTCCTCCGGTAGATTGGCTAGCACTGGGTCACCTGTCAGGAGCTCGAGCACTATACTCCATGCCTCGGGAGGAAGAGCAGATGCATGAAGCCTCATGGGGTCCCCACAGCCAGAGAAGGTCCACATCAGCCGGGAATGACGCTGAAGCGGAGCAATACAACACCAAATGAAATCCTTCACCACCATGGGCGCCATCGCCAAACATGGGCGAGCCACTGGTCGACGAGCCTCGCATGCCCCCAGCCAGAGCTTGGGGCGGCCGGTGCTTGTGGGAGCAAGAGAAGGGGGGAGAGCACACCGGCGTCCACAAACACCCACCGTTTTGAAAACCCGCTTACAACTGGTGAGAGCTTGAAATCAATTCCCGAGTCGGTCATCGCCGCTACAGCCTGAAAGGTCACGCACCCCGAGCACGGCGGTCATTGGTCAGATGAAGAGAGAAGAAATGGCGAAGCAAGGCCATAGAAGGAGCGATGCCCACCATGGCCTCACAGATGAAGGCGAAGACATCAGGGAGTGTGATAGATTGGGGATCCAGATGCAGCGCATGGATTTGGTAATGTGAGAGCACAACATTGAAGAAAGCGGAAAAAGGGGGAATCAGGCCAGCCCAGAGGGCAGGAAGATGAATGGGGATCTCAGTGGCTGTCATATCAATTGCGGCACGGGAGCCAGGCCAGGCCACCATTGCCCCCCATTCACTGGAATTTGAGGCGAGTGCTGGCCGAACCTTGTCCAGCCCTTCCTGGTTGACCACCACCGACCGCTTGATGGCAGGCTCAAAGGACGGCGAAGGCTTGGCCAGAGCGCGGCTCGTCTTCTTCTTCTTCCTTGCAGACTTCGGCGCCATGGCAACAAGGAGGAGCTGAGAAGGTGGAGGGGCTAGGGAAGCTCACGACAAGCAATGAAGATGGAGCTGAGTCGATGACGGCGGCCACCAAGCCATGCGAATATCAATGTTGCCTGGGGAAGTGGGGGCGCCCACATCCCATCAATCGTCATGCGTCGACCGAGGCCGCAGGCTGTTGGGGCCCGTGGTGCTCCGCACTTGCTATCCGGCTTCGCCTCGAAGCCAACTTCGAGCGCGCCTTGGCCCCGGGGGCTACTGTTGGCATTCTGGGACCAGGGGTGCCCAGACTTGCCTGCCTACGGCCCGTGGCATGGCTCCATCAGCGGCCCTGTACGGCCCAGTTTGGCAGCAATAGCAGAAGACCCTCACGCGGGGCCAAGCCTCGCGAGGTGGACGACACCAAGACCTCCCTGGGGGCGGCCTCGCTAGGCTTGCTCCCGAGGAGCGGAGATATCAAGGCAAGGCGCACCTCGCGAGGTTCACATGACGTGAGCCATGGCGACCAAGGCTAGGCGGGCGCCAGCGGGCACAGTGTACCAGTTTCCTCTTTGGTGCTAAGGGGCAAGCGCATGCGCGGAGTCCCGAGGAATCAAGCGAAGGTTTCCATATCAATGCAACAAGACCAAGACCGCCAGGACGGCAGGACGGAGGTCATCGCGGAGCCCACGGCAGAGTCACCACCAGAGCCTTTTGCACGCAAACACTACTTTTGTTAGGATAACTTGTACTAGTTGTCTCCCATCGAACTTGGCCGTTGTGGGATCCCTCCCGCCTAAACATTTGGGAAGAGGAGCAAGGCCACTATAAATAGGACTTAGCCACCACCATAGCGGGGGCATCTAGGTTCGGATCCATTCCAGCCTGACCGGCTCACCAGCTCATCTAGCTCAAGAACACCTCACCACCCGAGGCTGTTCATCCATTGTACTAGTTCATCGTCAGCCCATTGAGGCAATCCACCACAAAGATGGAGTAGGGTATTACACCGCAAGGTGGCCCGAACCAGGATAAATCTTCCTGTCTCTCATTCCTCGGGTTTGTCGAGCTAGGCCGTGGGATCGTTAGCGAGCGAGCTAGGGAGAGAGTGTTCTTCGTACGCACCCCAATGTTCGAACCTCTCAAGGGTCTGCGGAGCCCTGAATCCGAAAATCAATAACATGTACATAAAATATACCTTTCACTTTGCCATCCTTCTTATCCGCCAAGTATTTGGGTACTTCCGCTTCTAGTGACTATTCCCTTTGTAGTAGAAGCACTCAGTTTCAGGCTTAGGTCTAGCTTTGGGTTTCTTCAGGGGAGTGGCAATTTTCTTGCCATTCTTTCTTGAAGTTCCCTTTCTTTTCCTTTGCCCCTTTTTCTTGAAACTAGTGGTATTTTTAACCATCAACACTTGATGCTTTTGATTGATTTCTACCTTCGCCGATTTTAGCATTGCGAAGACCTCGGGAATCGTTTTCGTCATCCCTTGCATATTATAGTTCATCATGAAGTTCCAGTAACTTGGTGATAGTGACTAGAGAACTCTATCAATCACTATCTTATCTAGAAGATTAACTCCCCCTTGATTGAAGCGATATTTGTACTCAGACATTCTGAGCACATGCTCACTGGTTGAGCTATTCTCCTCCATCTTGTAGGAAAAGTACTTGTCAGAGGTCTCATACCTCTCAACTCGGGCATGAGTCTGAAATACCAATTTTAGCTCTTGGAACATCTTATATGCTCCATGGCGTTCAAAATGGTTTTGAAGTTCCGGTTCTAAGCCGTAAAGCATGGCGCACTAAACTATCAAGTAGTCATCATACCGAGCTTGCCAAACATTCATAACATCAGCATCTGCTCCTGCAATAGGTCCGTGACCTAGCGGTGCATCAAGGATATAATTCTTCTGTGCAGCAATGAGGATAATCCTCAGATCACGGATCCAGTCCTCATCATTGCTACTATCATCTTTCAACTAATTTTTCTCTAGGAACATATCAAAAATAAACGGGGAGCTATAACGTGAGCATTGATCTACAACATAATTTGCAAATACTATTTGTACTAAGTTCATGATAAATAAAAGCTCAATTAATCATATTACTTAAGAACTCCCACATAGATAGACATCCCTCTAGTCATCTAAATGATCATGTGATCCATACCAACTAAACCATGTCCGATCATCACGTGAGATGCAGTAGTTTTCAATGGTGAACATATCTATGTTGATCATATCTACTATATGATTCATGTTCGACCTTTCGGTCTAAGTGTTCCGAGGCCATATCTGCATATGCTAGGCTCGTCAAGTTTAACCTGTGTATTCCGCGTGTACAAAACTGACTTGCACCCGTTGTATGTGAACATAGAGCTTATCACACCCGATCATCACATGGTGTCTCGGCATGACGAACTGTAGCAACGGTGCATACTCAGAGAGAACACTTATACCTTGAAATTTAGTGAGGGGTCATCTTATAATGCTACCGCCGTACTAAGCAAATTAAGATGCATAAAGGATAAACATCACATGTAATCAAAATACATGACATGATATGGCCATTATCATCTTGTGCCTTTGATCTCCATCTCCGAAGCACAGTCATGATCTCCATCGTCACCGGCATGACACCATGATATTGATCTCTATCAACATGTCGTCACATGGTCGTCTCGCCCACTATTACTTTTGCAACTATTGCTATCGCATAGTAATAAAGTAAAGAAAATACATGGCGCTTGCATCTCATGCAATAAAGAGACAACCATAAGGCCCCTGCAAGTTGCCGATTATATATCATCACATCTTGACCATATCACATCACAACATGCCCTGCAAAAACAAGTTAGACGTCCTCTACTTTGTTGTTGCAAGTTTTACTTGGCTGCTACGAGCTTCTAGCAAGAACCATTCTTACCTACGCATCAAAACCACAATGATTTTTCGTCAAGTGTGTTGTTTTAACCTACAACAAGGACCGGCCATAGTCAAACTCGATTGAACTAAAGTTGGAGAAACAGACACCCGCCAGCCACCTGTGTGCGAAGCACGTCGGTAGAACCTGTCTCATGAACGCAGTCGTGTAATGCCGGTCCGGGCTGCTTCATCCAACAATACCGCCGAATCAAAGTAAGATGTTGGTGGTAAGCAGTATGACTATTATCGCCCACAACTCTTTGTGTTCTACTCGTGCATATAACATCTACGCATACCCCTGGCTCGGATGCCACTGTTAGGGAACACAGTAATTCAAAAAAATTCCTATGATCACGCAAGATCTAACTTGGAGATGCATAGAAACGAGATGAGAGAGTGTGTCCACGTACCCTCGTAGACCAAAAGCGGAAGCATTTAGTAATGCGGCTGATGTAGTCGAACATATTCACGATCCAACCGATCCAAGTACAGAACGTACGGCACCTCCGTGTTGAGCACACGTTCAACACGATGACGTCCCTCGAGCTCTTGATCCAGTTGAGAATGAAGGAGAGTTCCATTAGCACGGTGGCGTGGCGAGGGTGATGATGAAGTTACTGGAGTAGGGCTTTGCCTAAGAACTACGACGTTATGACCGAGGTGTTAAACTATGGAGGGGGCACCGCACACGGCTAAGAGATTGTCTGTTGTGCTTTGGGGTGGCCCCCTGCCCACGTATATAATGCAGGGGGGAAGGAAGAGGCCGGCCTAGGAGGAGGCGTGCCAGGGGGAGTCCTACTTGGACTGGACTCCTAGTCCAAGTAGGACTCGCCCCCCCCCTTTTCCTTTCTTCCACCGGAGGGAAAGGAAGGAGGGGAGAAGGAGAAGGAAGGAGGGGGTCGGGCCCCCACCCCTTGTCCAATTCGGTTTGGGAAGGGGGAGGCATGCGCCACCTCATGGCCCTTATTCCCTCTCTCCACTAAAGCCCACTAAGGCCCTTTAACTTCCCCGGTGGTTCCGATAACCCCTCGGTACTCCGAAAAATACCATGATCACTCGGAACCATTCCGACGTCCGAATATAAGTTTCCAATATATGAATCTTTACCTCTCGACCATTTCGAGACTCCTCGTTATGTCCGCGATCTCATCCGGGACTCCGAACTAACTTCTGTCATCAAATCACATAACTCATAATACAAATCGTCATCGAATGTTAAGCATGCGGACCCTACGGGTTTGAGAACTATGTAGACATGACCGAGACACATCTCCGGTCAATAACCAATAGCGGGACTTGGATGCTCATATTGGCTCCTACATAGTCTACGAAGATCTTTATCGGTCAAACCGTTATGACAACATACGTTATTCCCTTTGTCATCGGTATGTTACTTGCCCGAGATTCGATCGTCGGTATCTCCATACCTATTTCAATCTCGTTACTCGCAAGCATTTCTCTCGTTCCATAATGCATCATCCCGCAACTAACTCATTAGTCACATTGCTTGCAAAGCTTATTATGATGTGCATTACCGAGAGGGCCCAGAGATACCTCTCCGATACTCGGGGTGACAAATCCTAATCTCGATCTATGCCAACCCAACAAACACCTTCAGAGACACCTGTAGAGCATCTTTATAATCACCCAGTCTACGAGGGTACACGCACACACTCCCCCCTCTCGTTGCTATGCATCTCCTAGATAGATCTTGCGTTATCGTAGGAAATTTTTTGCAATACTGCATTCCCTAACAGTGGCATCCGAGCCAGGTCTATGCGTAGATGTTATCTGCACGAGTAGAAAACAAAGAGTTGTGGGCGATAATAGTCATACTGCTTACCACCTACGTCTTACTTTGATTTGGTGGTATTGTTGGACGAAGCGGCCCGGACCGACATTACATGACCGTGTTCATGAGACTGATTCTACCGACGTGCTTCACACATAGGTGGCTGGCGGGTGTCTGTTTCTCCAACTTTAGTTGAATCGAGTTTGACTATGGCCGGTCCTTGTTGAAGGTTAAAACAACACACTTGATGAAAAATCGTTTTGGTTTTGATGCGTATGTAAGAACGGTTGTTGCTTAAAGCCCGTAGCAGCCACATAAAACTTGCAACAACAAAGTAGATGACGTCTAACTTGTTTTTGCAGGGTGTAACGCCCCAAGACTGGAGCTTTAGATGCCTTCCTTGGTTTCCGAGTTTCATGGTGTGATTTGTTTTTGCTTCTTGCATTCATCATTGCATCATGTCATCATGCCATCATTTTCTCAAAGCCAACTAAAACTCACTTAAATAAATTGCATGGATCTTTGGTCCATTTAAACCGAGGGAAGGGTGACTTCTCTTTATAACATATCCTCCCGATATTGGGGAGCTATTATAAAATATTCCATTGTTTTGGAATCACCCATGAACCCACTTGCATATTAAATCCCTTGGCCTTTTCTTCTTCAAGTTTCGACTCTCTAGCCTTGCCAATAATTCTTTTACCATTTTCCGGAGCTCTACCAAAATTCTCAACATTTTTGGATACTCCTAAAACCTCGTCCTAGTTCAAACCCATTTGAATTAAATTCAAATGAGTTTGAATTCTTTTTGTTCGATCTTGGCCATTTCTATTTTCTTGGAACTAGTGCATTTTTGTGAGTCCGGGAAAATAGCCCCCTTGCACAAATCCTTTCCCTAACCCTCCTTTTCTTTTCTTCTCTCTAATTCTTTTCTTTTAGAAGAAAGATGAGGGGGAAGGTAGTGCAACAGCCCAGCTGGCCGACCCATCTGCAGGCCCAGCCGAACCCCCTCCTAATCCCTCTCCTAAGGCCCAGCTCTGACCCTAGCGCTACCTAGCCCGATCCCTGTCGCGCACCTCTCCCTCTCGATCCCTCCCTCGCGCCGCTAGGAGAGGAGCACACCGCGCTCGACCCCCTCCTATTGCCCGTGACCCTTTCTCCCTCTCGATCCCCTCCCCTTGTTTCCTTCGAGCGCTTCTGCCTTGCCCTTCCTTCTCCCGCGCGCCGCCATCGCCTCCCTCCGCCGCTGTGCCACCTCGCCGTCCGAGACGCTGTAGCCATCTCCTCCTGCTCGCTCACCCCATCACCTGCGCCGGTGCTCCCCTGCATCAATGCCGAGGCGCTGCCTCCTCTGCTCGAGTGCCTGAGGTCCAGCGAGACGCCGCCAAGCTTTGCTCATGTGGCCTGATGTTGGCCTCGCCGGAGCGCACTGCCAGCAGCAGGTCACCACCGAACCATCTCGCCAGACGGTCGTGCCGGAGACCTCCTCGTCGCCTCCCTGCGGCCTCCTCCTCGTCGCCTGCATTGGTCCCCGCTATTTCTCCGGGGCATGGAGCCATGGACGCCACCTGCTCGTCTTGTCCTCTGCGTGCGCGCATGCCGTTGCCCATCCGTTGACTTCCTCTGCTCCTTCGTGCGGAGCAGCACCACCACGGGTCCTCGGCCCGAGCTTCTACTCACCACCAACCAACGCCGACCCAGGACAGGACCTTGCCAGGTCCACCCTGCTCCGGCCACGACACCGGCAATACCACTGCTGCATTGGTACACCGCGTCGCTGCTCGTTGCCTACTAAGACCACCTGTAACATCCCAAAATTCTAAATTTTGGAATGTTATATTAAATAAATAGATTTGATGGTTTGTTTGTTGTGTGATTGATTGAGTGAAATTCGAAACTTTTTGAAAGTTAAATGAGAGGGAATAAAAGGACTTTCCCAAACTTTCATCTTGCTCCCCGTGAATTCAAATTCTTTTCACCACAAAACCCTGGAGAGAAGATGACATGACTTCTTCCATTTATTTAAATGAAAAGGGGTTTTGAAAAGATTTGAATTTTATTTGGAAATATTTCCAATTCTGAAACTTTATGCAACTCAATGATTTTCATGAGAGAAGATAAAATGAATTCCTCAAAATATATGAAATATGAGTTGGAAGTTAAAAGGATCAAATTCAAAGTCCTTTTGGGAATTATTTTCAATTTGGAGTTATTTGAGTTTTATTCAAATTATTTTTCTCCAAAAACAAAATACATGGAAAATAGGGTAACATGATTCCCTACAATAGAAAATTGGAGAAAAATTAATTTGAAATAATTTTGGTATTTTTAAAATGATTTTTATTGGATTTTATTAGATCAGTAGCACTCTTTGAATTATCCGAATTTGTGTGGATTTTTTTTGGCATTATAAAAATGTCCATGTTGTAGAAAATCTTTTTCTGCAAATTTTGGTATATTATATGCCTATATAACATTCCTATTTTTTGTTATTTTGATTGTCTGGAAAAAAATATACTTAAAAAAAGAAAAAACTCCTTCTTCTCCGAGTGGGCCGGCCCAGCCAACCGGGCCAGGCCCAACCCAGCCCACCTCCTCGTCGTCCCTGAGCTCGGGAAGGGCTCCCGAGCCAGCACGCCTGCGCCGCCGTGCTCCGCACGGACTCCCGCCGCCACCTGTGCATGCCCCCTCCTCCACGCCTCGCGCCTCCGCCGCCACCTATATAAGCGCCGCCCCGGATCCCCTTTTCCCCTCTCTACTCGCGCTGCCGCCGCATCTCACGCCCCGCTGCCGCCACAGCTGCCCTTGCCGCGCCGCCGCTCGCTAGGGCCGCCGCCTGCCACGCCGCCGCTCGCTAGTGCCGCCGCCTGCCGCGCCGCGCCGCCCTTCCGTCACCGCGCCGCACCTCGCCGTCTGCCGCCGCCTGCTACCGCGCTGGAGCCGCCGACGCCCGTGGCCGGACTCGCCGGAGACGCCTGCCCCGTCGCTGGAGTTGACCGAACCGCCACCAGCGGACCAGATCCGGCCGAACCGGTATAAACCGCCCGGTTCATCGGGTTTTTCTTTTAGTTTTGTTTTCGGTTTCTTTTTGGTTTTTTATAAACCGGCTTTGTCTTTGGTTAGATTATTTTGCAAGCGTTCACCAGTTAGGCCCTTGTAGTGAACGGTTTTCTTCGCATATGTCTCTATAGCGAACATTCATTAGATAGGTTTTTCTTTTTCTGTTTAATTTTGGCCAGGGACCTATTCATGATAATTTTCTTCACAGATTAGTCCTTGTACTTCAATCGATCATTACTTTTTGCTCGTTTACCAAATCCAACGAAACCAAGGCCCACTTCTTCGTTATGATCTCCTCTATCCAGTAAAAAAACTTAAACATGTTTTTGAAAGTTTTAAAATTTGAATTCAACTAGATTTGTATTCAAACTTTGTTCGATCATAACTTGAGTTTCGTAACTCCGTTTGAGTTGTTTCTTTTTGCAAATTGAAGCTCTTGACCTGAACTTTCTGATAAGGCCAAATTCACACAATTTTGGTACGGTTAGAAATTGTTTTATGTTGCAAGAGTATTTTCTTGGTTTTGATGTTTTCCGAACTGTCTTCTTCGATCTTTCTGATCTTTTGAGTGATTGCTTATGTGTGGTTACTATTGCTTGCTTACGATAGATTGACCGGAGTGTGACGAGTAGAGCTATCAAGAGTTTTGAGTGCGAATCATCTTCATCAACATTGCAGGAAAGTTCACAGTTTGATCATATCCCTTTCGTACCCAGTTTTTATGCATTAGTTTCACCCTCAAACATTGCATGAGTAGGATTGATAACATGTGGGTATTGGGAAGTAGTTGATGAGGTAGGAACCTATTGCCTTGCATTCAAACCTTGGGAGCTACTATTACGTTATGCTTATATTGCCATGCTATGCTCGTAGACGTGGTTTGGGTTTGAGAGTATTTCATGATAGATGTGAGATTGTTAATCAATGGTTTACTTAAGGTGGCAACTTTAACACACATCTGGGTGGATTGAGGCACCTGGGTATTCCAGCGATTGCCTGTCTAGGCACCTGGGTATTCCAGGATTGCCTGTTTTTTATGGACCGCCACCCGGGCTCAAAGGGATCATGAGATTATTCATGCTAGAAACTTCCGTGTGCATCCACAAGCTACTATGGGCTCTAGCATAGTTGATTAAGTCGTGCGAACTCTTATAGTGGTAGACTAGCAGATGTAGGGGAAAGTAGGTGTAACGGTCTACCCGATCGTAAGGTGCTAGCGCTTTTGAAAGACTATGTCTTGGTCATCCGTTTCTCAAACACCATGTAGTGCGAGAAATTCAACGGAGGAGATCTAGTCTTGTGGGGAAAAGTGCGCAAACCTCTGCAGAGTGTATAAACTAATCATGATTAGCTGTGCCCCGGTTATGGACATTTTTGAGTATATGGTACTTGGATTATCATGTGAATCTCATCATGTTACTTTAAATTAAGTTTATTGGGTTTAATGATGTTACTTAATTGGGATTGAGAATGCTGTCAACCATTCTCAATGTTTAACAACCACCATGATAGTTAAATAAAATTTATTCCTTTGCAATAGGGAAAAATTGGCTTTTCGCAAAAACCATATAACCATAGAGCTTTTCCACCAGCCATATTTGCATGTAGTGATAGCCTTTGTTCATCATTCTCTATGGTGTGAATTTGCCAGTACATTCAATGTACTGACCCTTTGTGGCTGCAACGTCTCATGTTGCAGGATTTCTTACGACGATGTATGTGATACGTTAGGGTTACGATTTCTACACTCAACTTTGCCGTTGGTGTTGATGGGAATCCACAACCTTGTTACTTCCGCTATTTTGGATTGAGGTAATAGTATTTTACGTTAATTTATACATGTGATTTACCTCTGTTATAAATCCTCGAGTACTGTGTGTGTCAGCATACCGATCCAGGGATGACACTTAAGCACAGAGACTTGATCCATTCAGGTCGGGTCGCTACAAGATGGTATCAGAGCACATGTTGATTGTAGGACGTGACCCTAGAAATTGGCAAGCCCATAGGAAAGATTTTTCTCTAAAACTTTACTTTTCAAAAAGATCTTTTACCTCTCTTCTCTTCTGAGCTTATTCAAATATCCCCTTTTAGTGAGACCATACCCCTTTTTTCCCTTTTGACCACACAAAGATTCGACTGATGAGACCACTCCAAGAAGTACACGATATCGGACAACCGAGACCATTCGGAATGAAGAGGATTTTACCATACATTATGATAATGGAAACTATAACGGTTGAAGACCGAAGACAAGGAGAATTTGAAGGCTCTGAAGAATTCCCAGATTTGTATGACCTAGGAAGACTACCCTTATGGAACTTGGCATACTATGGAAACTGTCAATACCCGAGGTCAAGGTGTGTTGGAGAAAGACCGGAACATGGAGCATTAGAACTCAAAGTTTTTGTAAATAAAACCCCAAGCCAGGAGATATCAATTATGGAATGAAAGCTCATGGCAGTAACATGGGCATAGACACGGCTAACCATCGAGTTATCACCGCTTATGCTATTATCCCCGTGCGGAGTTGAGCATGCATTTCTTCGGAAGGATTGGATGGTAGAAGGCCGATGGAGCACCTATCAGCAAGAGAGGAAGTTTTAGTTGGTGTATCACCAGGATCTAGAGTATTACATCAAGGATTTTAAGATGGACCTGCAGGAAGTCGTATTTGACGAGAAAGCATTTCGTGAAGAACTTAGGAGCAAGAAGCTGAAGCAGCCAAGCTAGCGGAATAAAACGTTGAGATATAGGAGATTCGATAGGAACTAAAGGACAGTAGGACCATGGTTCATGCGAAGGATGTTGAAACCAGAAGTTTGGAATGCAACTCCAGAATATTAAAGGATGTCACGAGAGACTTCGCGTCAACAGGAATGATCTGGCAAAAGAACTTGAGAAAGACAAGCATGATCAGAAGAAGCCATTGGAGGCATGAATAAGGTTTGAAGAGTTTGGAGATGTTGAAGATTTATTTACCTTTAGAAGACCAAACCCCTGTCATATACCTATGTTAGATGCGGTGATTATGAGTTGTCATTTGTTTGATGTTTTTCCGACAGCCACAAAATAAAATCTGTCTTTTCAAAACTATTGTTTGTATTGTGTGTATCCCTCTCCCTCTCTCTTATCTCACCCCAAACCCTTGGACCCAATAGAGGATGAATGGAGATGAGCTTGTATTTTCTGGACCGATGAGTCAGTTGGAGACAGATCGATGGATTCAGAACATGGAGGATCACATGGAGAACAACCCTATAGTTGGAAATGATATGACCCAGCCTGCTCTTCAGTGCTTTGAAAGAGGTGCTGCTACTTGGTGGAGGATGTACCAAACCATGAATGGATGGCAAGGAGTAACCACTTGGAGAGAATTTAAGTTGACTTTGCCAAAGTCTCGGTTTGTGTCCCAGAAGTTGAAGCCTTACAGAAAGGATATGAAGAAACCTTGTGCATGCAAGATTTGTGGAGAAATTGGACACACCCATAAAGAACACAAGGATGAATGCCCTAATTGTGAAGGAAGTCACCCAGTTGAAGAATGCCCAACTAGGCAGATTACTTGTTTCTTGTGTGAAGGGACTACCCACTATCCTGCTCAGTGTCACATTTACCCCTTGGTACAACGAACCATCCAGCAGAAGAAAGAGGTAATGAAAGGATCCCTCATGGAAATTTTAGAAGAAGTTGTGATGAAGGAAGAGATGGAGGACACACCTAAAGAAGACCCGAGTAAACCCTGCACTAAGTCTTGCTATTCATGTGGAGAAGAAGGACACATCTCCCAAAATTGTTTGAATGGGGATTAGGTAGAATTCCTGATGGAGGAAGTAGAGTATGACCCACAAGAAATAGAAGCCATGATTGGAACGGAAAAGTCCAGGAAGAGAAGTAGATTGGATACCAGGAAGGACCTGAGTCATATCACCTATTACAGGTGCAAGGAGTCAGGGCACTACCTCAACAATTGCCCAAAAAGGAAACCTCGAGAATTGTCAGAAGTAATATGTTTTAGCTGTAATGGAGCAGGGCACTTTGCCAGAGAATGCCCCAAGGAGAAGGAAACTTGTGCTAGATAGTTGAGTTTGCAACAAAAGAAATGGAGTAGTAGAAGTGAGAACATTTTATTTTATATTGAGGTGTTGAGTGGAGACATGTAATGGAAAAGCGAGAGATTGTAATCATTTGAGAATGAATAAAGTTAGCATCGTTGGTACTGATATGGATTGTACTCTATGAAGAAGAATCTTGGCCATTTTGAGGATATGAGAAATATGATCTATGGAAGATTTGTGCATTTTAAGGGTGGTAGTACCCTGTAAGAACCCTTGACCCCTGGAAAAGATAAGGATGCTCCACTGAGTGGATTTCGGACAAAAAGAATACGAGTTTTGTCTCGATATGTGTGATACCCCAAGAGTATGTGGGATGAAGTTGGAGACCGTCAGTTGTTTGGACCAAATGTGATCAAGGAGTCAGAAGAGAATGTTAAGTTGATTCGAGATAGACCGAAGGTAGCTCAGTCCAGGCAGAAGAGTTATGCAGACTAAAAAACGCAAGGAGGTAGTCTATGAAATTGGAGACAGAGCATGTCTTCGTGTGTCCCCTCTGCGAGAAGTTAAACGATTTGGAGTTATGGGACAGTTAGCCCCGAGATTTGTAGGACCATACCGAGTTTTGGAGCGTATGGGAGAAGTGGCCAATAAGTTGGAGTCACCCGAAGGACTGTCAGGAGTTCGTGATGTGTTTCACGCTTCCCAGTTGAAGAAGTGCCATGCAGAGATGGCCAATATTCCCCTGTAAGGACGCTTCACCCTGGAAAGGATAATGATGTTCCACGAAGTGGAATATGGACTTCATAATTATAAGTTTTTATCTCGGTATGAGGGATATCCCACGAGGATGAAGAGATAAATTACTATTAGATATAAAGGAGGTATGATGTCGGAAATATGGATCAATGGAAACTCCATGATGAGTCTGAGTAATCATGTCCTAGTTTGGTGCCAATAGAAGGAAGGAAGACAGTACAATTGGATGGATTTAAGAATACTAGGATGTTGGAAGTTGGAATAATGATCAGTTGCCCGATGATAAGTTCAAGGACTACAAGTGTTGAGATGGGCCATAACCCACAAGCCCCAGGACCTGCCAAGAAGCAAGCACATTCTTGCTGAAGGAAAAACCCCGGAGGATGATACGACGTTTATCGGCAGGCGATTTTATAAGAGTAACGCAAAACCTGAGAGTTGTGAAGGAACGATAGTTGTTTGTTTGGCTTGCAAAATCTACGGATTCATCCGAACCTTGGTTCATCGGCAAGAGAAATTCTGCAATGCTTGTGAGGATGACCGAGTGTTAGAATGCGAGATTCGCTAAACCGTATACAGGGTAATGATTTGGGTGCGGGATGGATTGATCACCATACCGACTTACTCTTATTATTCGCCTTGCTATATGGGATGGTAAATCTGAGTGACTTACCTATAGTAGAGAGACGACGATCAAACCTTGTTTAAGCCTTAGAATGGTATAGGTATTTTTCCCTTGTACAAGGCAGTTTTTGCCAACTGTAGGTTATACGGTGAGGATCAACCCAAACCCATTTCCTGCAGGAGAAACCATAAATGGTTGACCACCATGAGATATCGATAGTTGTTTAGTATTGGCGCCAGACCCGTCAGCTAAGAAGACCCAGTCATAGAAGAACCTTACCTAGATGAAAGACACAAGAATTGAGGAAAAGGTTATGCCACTACCGAAAGAGCCCAGATAAGGAATTATCCTGAAGATCTGAGAAGACCGACACTGTTAACAATATGAGTTTTGATGAAACCATAACCATGCTTCTAAGGGTGGTAGCACCCCGAACCCCCTCCTGCGACAATCAATGGATTTTAAGGGTGGTAGGTTTGTAACATCCCAAAATTCTAAATTTTGGAATGTTATATTAAATAGATAGATTTGATTGTTTATTTGTTGTGTGATTGATTGAGTGAAATTCGAAACTTTTTGAAAGTTAAATGAGAGGGAATAAAAGGACTTTCCCAAACTTTCATCTTGCTCCCCGTGAATTCAAATTCTTTTCACCAGAAAACCCTGGAGAGAAGATGTCATGGCTTCTTCCACTTATTTAAATGAAAAGGGGTTTTTAAAAGATTTGAATTTTATTTGGAAATATTTCCAATTCTGAAACTTTATGCAACTCAATGATTTCATGAGAGAAGATAAAATGACTTCTTCAAAATATATGAAATATGAGTTGGAAGTTAAAAGGATCAAATTCAAAGTCCTTTTGGAAATTATTTTCAATTTGGAGTTATTTGAGTTTTATTCAAATTATTTTTCTTCAAAAACAAAATACATGGAAAATAGGGTAACATGATTCCCTACAATAGAAAATTGGAGAAAAATTAATTTGAAACCATTTTGGTATTTTTAAAATGATTTTTATTGGATTTTATTAGATCAGTAGCACTATTTGAATTATCTGAATTTGTGTGGATTTTATTTGGCATTATAAAATGTCCATGTTGTAGAAAATCTTTTTCTGCAAATTTTGGTATATTATATGCCTATATAATATTCCTATTTATTTTGTTTTTTTGTTATTTTGATTGTCTGGAAAAAATATACTTAAAAAAAGAAAAAAACTCCTTCTCCGAGTGGGCCGGCCCAGCCAACCGGGCCAGGCCCAACCCAACCCACCTCCTCGTCGTCCTTGAGCTCGGGAAGGGCTCCCGAGCCAGCACGCCTGCGCCGCCGTGCTCCGCACGGACTCCCGCCGCCACCTGTGCCTGCCCCCTCCTCCACGCCCCGCGCCTCCGCCGCCACCTATATAAGCGCCGCCCCAGATCCCCTTCTCCCCTCTCTGCTCGCGCCGCCGCCGCATCTCACGCCCCGCCGCTGCCACAGCCGCCCTTGCCGCGCCGCCGCTCGCTAGTGTCGCCGCCTGCCGCGCCGCGCCGCCCTCCCGTCACCGCGCCGCACCTTGCCGTCTGCCGCCGCCTGCTACCGCGCTGGAGCCGCCGACGCCCGTGGCCGGACTCGCCGGAGACGCTCGCCCCATCGCCGGAGTTGACCGAACCACCACCACCGGACCCGATCCGGCCGAACCGGTATAAACCGCCAGGTTCATCGGGTTTTTCTTTTAGTTCTGTTTTCGGTTTCTTTTTGATTTTTTTATAAATCGGCTTTGTTTTTGGTTAGATTATTTTGCGAGCATTCACCAGTTAGGCCCCTGTAGTGAATGGTTTTCTTCGTATATGCCTCTGTAGCGAACGTTCATTAGATAGGTTTTTCTTTTTCTGTTTAATTTCGGCTAGGGACCTATTCGTGATAATTTTCTTCACAGATTAGTCCTTGTACTTCAATCAATCATTACTTTTTGCTCGTTTATCCAAATCCAACGAAACCAACGCCCACTTCTTCGTTATGATCTCCTCTATCCATTAAAACAACTTAAACATGTTTTTGGAAGTTTTAAAATTTTAATTCAACCAGATTTGTATTCAAACTTTGTTTGATCATAACTTGAGTTTCGTAACTCCGTTTGAGTTGTTTCTTTTTGCAAATTGAAGCTCTTGACCTAAAGTTTCTGATAAGGCCAAATTCACACAATTTTCGTATTGTTAGAAATTGTTTTATGTTGCAAGAGTATTTTCTTGGTTTTGATGTTTTCCGAAATGTCTTCTTCGATCTTTCTGATCTTTTGAGTGATTGCTTATGTGTGGTTACTATTGCTTTCTTACGATAGATTGACCGGAGTGTGACGAGTAGAGCTATCAAGAGTTTTGAGTGCGAATCATCTTCATCAACATTGCAGGCAAGTTCACAAGTTGATCATATCCCTTTCATACCCAGTTTTTATGCATTAGTTTCACCCTCAAACATTGCATGAGTAGGATTGATAACATGTGGGTATTGGGAAGTAGTTGATGAGGTAGGAACCTATTGCCTTGCATTCAAACCTTGGGAGCTACTATTACGTTATGCTTATATTGCCATGCTATGCTCGTAGACGTGGTTTGGGTTTGAGAGTATTTCATGATAGATGTGAGATTGTTAATCAATGGTTTACTTAAGGTGGCAACTTTAACACACATCTGGGTGGATTGAGGCACCTGGGTATTCCAGCGATTGCCTGTCTAGGCACCTGGGTATTCCAGGATTGCCTGTTTTTTTATGGACCGCCACCCACGCTCAAAGGGATCATGAGATTATTCATGCTAGAAACTTCCGTGTGCAGCCACAAGCTACTATGGGCTCTAGCATAGTTGATTAAGTCGTGCAAACTCTTACAGTGGTAGACTAGCAGATGTAGGGGAAAGTAGGTGTAACGGTCTACCCGATCATAAGGTGCTAGCGCTTCTGAAAGACTATGTCTCGATCATCCGTTTCTCAAACACCATGTAGTGTGAGAATTTCAATGGAGGAGATCGAGTCTTGTGGGGAAAAGTGCGCAAACCTCTGCAGAGTGTATAAACTAATCATGATTAGTCGTGTCCCTGGTTATGGACGTTTTTGAGTATCTAGTACTTGGATTATCATGTGAATCTCATCATGTTACTTTAAATTAAGTTTGTTGGGTTTAATGATGTTACTTAATTGGGATTGAGAATGCTGTCAACCATTCTCAATGTTTAACAACCACCATGATAGTTAAATAAAATTTATTCCTTTGGAGTAGGGAAAATTTGGCTTTTCGCAAAAACCATATAACCATAGAGCTTCTCCACCAGCCATATTTGCATGTAGTGATAGCCTTTGTTCATCATTCTCTATGGTGTGAATTTGGCAATACATTCAATGTACTGACCCTTTGTGGTTGCAACGTCTCATGTTGCAGGATTTCTTACGACGATGTAAGTGATACGTTAGGGTTACGATTTCTACACTCAACTTTGCCGTTGGTGTTGATGGGAATCCACAACCTTGTTACTTCCGCTATTTTGGATTGAGGTAATAGTATTTTATGTTACTTTATACATGTGATTTACCTCTGTTATTAATCCTCGAGTATTGTGTGTGTCAGCATACCGATCCAGGGATGACACTTAAGCATAGAGGCTTGATCCATTCAGGTCGGGTCGCTACACCGCCTCCGTGGAATTTCGCCAAGTACACCACCGACAAGACCACATGGATTCCTGAATGAGTACCGAACGAAACGCCAAGACCTACGAGTACCACGATGACCGTTGTTCGCCAAGTACACCTTCGGATGGCCAAGTTCCTCTTCAAAATGTACGACTACACGGTGTTGCGCCAAGCACCCCGATGGCCGGAGCCCTCGGATCCGTCAAGTTCGTCTATGAACCGTGAACAACTACCGTCGACGTAAAAACATGTACCACTACCCCCGCCCGAACGTCTTCAGAACATGTACCGTCGACCCTCGAAGACCCGTGGACGTCAAGTTCCTTGTTTTGACCCCGAACACCTACGGAGTGTGAACATCTACGAAGCGAGAACGACTACTTCCACTACCACCGTCGCGACAACGCCTACTTCCTCTACGAACCGATACGCTTAGAAACACACGCTTCGAAGGTATAACCCCGAGATGACCGTCTGAGAACGTTTGCATGTGTTGTATGAGATGCACCCATTGTCTGCACCGTGTCCGAGTTGTCACTTGCTCGGTCCTCCTCTTTTGCCGCTAACCCATGGGGACCCGGTATCTAGGAGCACCCCACCATCCTTGCATGACACGCTCCCATTACTTTTCCTTTTTCACCAGCATCTCAATCGAGTTACCGGAACCGGAATGTTGCCATGGCATCATTTTTTGGATTCGTTGCCGTGGCACCCCTTTCATTTCCGCCACGATGAAAAATGCTTCATAATATGCTCTTGTTAACATTTTCATAAAACTTGCATAAAACTTGCACATGCCATCCGCATCATGATAACAACATCAAGAATGTTTAAATTGTTGTCTTGCTTTAATTTGCTAAATGCATATGGGGATTTACCGGATTCGTTGTTTGTTATATTCGGCCCCATTTAAATTGTTTAGATAGTATAGTTTTGTTATGCTTCACCTCTTTCCATGCTAACCAACATTTAATATTGTTGAGTACCTAAACGAGAGAGAACTAAATAAGTCATGTGGTGTTTTCTTCAATATGTAACTCCGTTGCATATTGAGCTCCACTTAATTTGTAGTGTTGTTTGTTGCACTTTGCCATGCCATGCTTCATTAAACCAGACATGCATCATACTTGGTTGTGCAGCATGCCATGATTATGTGATGGTTGTTTACCATGTTGTTTGCTTCTTTCCGGTGTTGCTTCTTCGGGTTAGTTCCGATAACGTCGCGTTTGTGAGGATCCATTTGACTTCGTCTGTTTGTTTTCTTCCTGGACTCGTTCTTCTTCCTTGCGGGATCTCAGGCAAGATGACCATACCCTCGAAATCACTTCTATCTTTGCTTGCTAGTTGTTCGCTTTATTGCTATGCCGCGATACCTACCACTTGCTATATCATGCCTCCCATATTGCCATGTCAAGCCTCTAACCCACCTTTCCTAGCAAACCGATGTTTGGCTATGTTACCGCTTTTGCTCAGCCCCTCTTATCGCGTTGTTAGTTGCAGGTGAAGATGAAGTCTGTTCCATGTTGGAACATGGATTTGTTGGGATATCACAATATATCTTATTTACTTTAATCCATCTATATACTTGGTAAAGGGTGGAAGGCTCGGCCTTATGCCTGGTGTTTTGTTCCACTCTTGCTGCCCTAGTTTCCGTCATACTGGTGTTATGTTCCTTGATTTTGCGTTCCTTCCACGATTGGGTGTTATGGGGACCCCTTGACAGGTCGCTCTGAATAAAACTCCTCCAGCAAGGCCCAACCTTGGTTTTACCATTTGCCTCACCTAGCCTTTTCCCTTGGGTTTCTAGAGCCCGAGGGTCATCTTTATTTTAACCCCCCCAGGCCAGTGCTCCTCTGAGTGTTGGTCCAACCTGTCAGCCGCCGATGCCACCAAGGGCAACTCTGGGATGGCCTACCGGAAGTTTGGACAATTCGGTGTGCCCTGAGAACTAGATATGTGCAGCTCCTATCGGGATTTGTCGGCACATCCGGGCGGCTTTGCTAGTCTTGTTTTACCATTGTCGAAATGTCTTGTAACCGGGATTCCGAGTCTAATCAGGTCTTCCTGGGAGAAGGAATATCCTTCGTTGACCGTGAGAACTTGTGATGGGCTAAGTTGGGACACCCATGTAGGGTTTTGAACTTTCGAAAGTCGTGCCCATGGTTATGGGCAGATGGGAATTTGTTAATGTCCGGTTGTAGAGAACTTGACACTTAACTCAATTAAAATGCATCAACTGCGTGTGTAGCCCTGATGGTCTCTTTCCGGCGGAGTCCGGGAAGTGAACACAGTTCTTGTGTTATGCTTGAACGGAAGTAGTTTCAGGATCACTTCTAGTTCACAACCGTTGCTTTGCTTCTCTTCTCGCTCTTATTTGCGTATGTTAGCCACCATATATGATTAGTGCTTGCTGCAGCTCCACCTCACTACCCTTTCCTACCCATAAGCTTAAATAGTCTTGATCTCGCGGGTGTGAGATTGCTGAGTCCTCGTGGTTCACAGATACTTCCAAACAGTTGCAGGTGCCGATGATACCAGTGCAGGTGACACAACTGAGCTCAGATGGGAGCTCGATGAAGGCCGTGTTCATTGTGTTGTTTCGTTTCCAGTTGATCAGTAGTGGAGCCCAGTCGAGGGGATCGGGGATCTAGCATTTGGGGTTGTCTTTCTTTATTTTGGTTCCATAGTCGGACCTTGATTGTATTTTGGATGATGTATGTTTAACTTGTATTTGTGTGAAGTGGCGACTGTAAGACAACTCTTTATCCCTTTCTTATTCAGTACATGGGATGTGTAAATATTACCCCTCTTGCGACATGCCTACCATGTGGTTATGCCTCTAAGTCATGCCCCGACACATGGGAGATATAGCCGCATCGTGGGTGTTACAAGTTGGTATCAGAGCCTTCCCCGACTTAGGAGCCCCCTGCTTGATCGAATCACTGACGTTATTGAGTCTACAAGAAAATATTTTGAGTCTTAGGATTATATATATCGGAGAGTAGGATTCTTTTTACTCCTCAGTCCCGTCGTCGCTCTGGTGAGGCCTCCTGACGTAGAGTTTTGACTCTTCTCTCCTCAAATTTCATGAAAAAAATTAGGATCACGCGGGTATCTTGGAATCGTTCCGATGGTTTTGTGACGAGAACATTGTTCTTGGTGCCTCCTAACATTTAGGGGTTGTGGCAGTGTCCCGAGAAGTTGTGCTCTGAGGTGTTGTCGTCACAAGTTTATCGTTGCAGTTCTGGAATACCTGAGTTCGCCGACATTGAAAATCTCTTTTATGCAGTTGTTGGTGAGATAACCTCGACGCCACCCAGTACTGGGGCGGGAGTTCCGGAGTATTGCTATAACTCGTATAACGGATGCTTTTCGAAGGTTGAGGTAAATGATTTCCGAAGGTTTCTTGGTTATGTGTTGAAGGATGGATACAGCTGGATGTAGGAATTGTTAGTTTGGGTGAGATATTATGCTTCCCCTGTATCTCCAACACCTGATTGCATAAACAGAAAGTTTCGGGAGTTTATAAGTGGGAATTCAAGTATATCGTAGGATATCTTTCCAACAGACACATGATACGATTTGGGATCTATCATATCTTTGTTTCCGGCTTATTTTGCAAGCTAATCCTTTGTTTTGTTTTCAGTTGTGGTATTTGGGTTGCTTCAAAGTCAAGTGTTGATTCCATACCTTTCCTAAGTGGTGTTCTCACACTTCTATGTGAATAACAATCCTTCTTGATCATCGAGGTTTTCATGTTAATTCTTTTCCAACCGGCGTGTTTCTCTTCAAGTGGATCTGATCATTCTTCAACGTCCGCAAGATCAGTTCTAAGTTCTCTCAATGGTGTTTGTTTCATCCGTCCCAAGTTGCCTTTGTTTTACACACCCTCCCACCCTTTTTATTTAAGGAATCAGATGTCTTAATCAAGTATCCACTTTATTCATGTGAAGTCTCTTCTTTCTTTTCAATCAATGTTCTTACCTGGTGGTTCTCATGAAGATGCTCTACAAGTTCATCATTCTTCGTTCTTTTTCTTCTCCGGTGGATCTAATTCAAGCTTTGTCGATCATCTCCTTTTCATTGTTTCAAATGCTTTCCCATGCTGGTGCACCTCTAAATCATTCATGTCTCACTATTCAATTGTTCCGGAGTGCTGAAGATATCTCAGAAGAGTCAAGTTTCCATTCTCATTTCGCGCAAGTTCTTTTGAGGATGTTATCTCATTCAAGACATTTAATTCAACCGGTGCAATCTTTCTTTTAAATCGTCCAACGTTGTATCCTAATCTCGAAATATGCCAACCCAACAAGTACATTCGGAGACACCTGTAGAGCACCTTTGTAATCACCCAGTTACGTTGTGATGTTTGGTAGCACACTAAGTGTTCCTCCGGCAAACGGGAATTGCATAATCTCATAGTCATAGGAACATGTATAAGTCATGAAGAAAGCAATAGCAACAAACTAAACGATCAAGTGCTAAGCTAATGGAATGGGTCGAGTCAATCACATCATTCTCCTAATGATGTGATCCCGTTAATAAAATGACAACTCATGTCTATGGTTAGGAAACTTAACCATCTTTGATTAACGAGCTAGTCAAGTAGAGGCATACTAGTGACACTATTTTTGTCTATGTATTCACACATGTATTATGTTTCCGGTTTCTTTGCATGCACCCTTGATGAGTGGTCTATTTTTGTTGAATCTCGATTGTAGTGATACACATATTCATAATATTGAAGCCAAAAGATGCAACATTAATAATGATAGTGCAACTTATTTGTGGCACTGCCGTTTAGGTCATCTTGCTGTAAAGCGCATGAAGAAACTCCATGTTGAGGGCTTTTGGAATCACTCGATTATGAATCACTTGATGTTAGTGAACCATGCCTCATGGGCAAGATGACTAAGACTCAGTTCTCCGGAACAATGGAGCGAGCAACTGACTTATTGAAAATAATACATACTGATGTGTGCGGTCCGATGAGTGTTGAGGCTCGCGGCGGGTATCATTATTTTTTGGCCTTCAAAGATGATTTGAGAAGATATGGGTATATCTACTTGATGAAACATAAGTCTGAAACATTTGAAAAGTTCAAAGAATTTCAGAGTGAAGTGGAAAATCATCGTAACAAGAAAATAAAATTTCTATGATCTGATCATGGAGGTGAATATTTGAGTTATGAGTTTGACCTTCATTTGAAACAAAGTGGAATAGTTTCTCAACTCACGCCACCTGGAACACCACATCTTAATGGTGTGTCCGAAGTTGTAACCGTACTTTATTAGATATGGTGCGATCTATGATGTCTCTTACTGATTTAGCGCTATCGTTTTGGGGTTATGCTTTAGAGATGGCTGCATTCACGTTAAATAGGGCACCATCTAAATACGTTGAGATGACACCATATGAACTGTGGTTTGGCAAGAAACCTAAGCTATCGTTTCTTAAAGTTTGGGGCTGCGATGCTTATGTGAAAAAGCTTCAACCTGATAAGCTCGAACCCAAATCGGAGAAATGTGTCTTCATAGGATACCCAAAGGAGACTGTTGGGTACACCTTCTATCACAAATCCGAAGGCAAGATATTCTTTACTAAGAATGGATCCTTTCTAGAGAAGGAGTTTCTCTTGAAAGAAATGAGTGGGAGGAAAGTAGAACTTGATGAGGTAATTGTACCTTCTCTCGAATTGGGAAGTAGTTCATCACAGAAATCAGTTCCAGTGATTCCTACACCAATTAGTGAGCAAGCTAATGATGATGATCATGAAACTTTAGATCAAGTTACTACCGAGCCTCGTAGGTCAACTAGAGTACGATCGGCACCTGAGTGGTACGGTAATCCTTTTCTGGAGGTCATGTTACTTGACCATGACGAACCTATGAACTATGAGGAAGTGATGATGAGCCCAGATTCCGCAAAATGGCTTGAGGCCATGAAATCTGAGATGGGATCCGTCTATGAGAAGAAAGTGTGGACTTTGGTTGACTTGCCCGATGATCGGCAAGCAATAGAGAATAAATGGATCTTCAAGAAGAAGACTGACACTGACGATAATGTTACTGTCTACAAAGTTCGACTTGTTGCGGAAAGTTTTCGACATGTTCAAGGAGTCGACTACCATGAGACCTTCTCACCCATAGCGATGCTTAAGTCTGTCCGAATCATGTTAGCAATTGCCGCATTTTATGATTATGAAATTTGGCAAATGGATGTAAAAACTGCATTCCTTAATGGATATCTTAAAGAAGAGTTGTATATGATGCAACCAGAAGGTTTTGTCGATCCAAAAGGTGCTAACAAAGTGTGGAAGCTCTAGCGATCCATTTATGGACTGGTGCAAGCCTCTTGGAGTTGGAATATACGCTTTGATAGTGTGATCAAAGCATATGGTTTTATACAGACTTTTGGAGAAGCATGTATTTACAAGAAAGTGAGTGGGAGCTTTGTAGCATACTTGAATAGGAATTTTTCAATGAAAGACCTCAGTGAAGTTGCTTATATATTGGGCATCAAGATCTATGGAGATAGATCAAGATGCTTAATTGGACTTTCACAAAGCACATACCTTGATAAAGTTTTGAAGAAGTTCAAAATTGATCAGTGAAAGAAAGGGTTTGTGCCTGTGTTACAAGGTGTGAAGTTGATTCAGACTCAATGCCCGACCACTGCCGTAGATAGAGAGAAAATGAAAGCCATTCCCTATGCCTCAGCCATAGGTTCTATCATGTATGCAATGTTGTGTACCAGACTTGATGTGTGCCTTGCTATAAGTTTAGCAGGGAGGTACCAAAGTAATCCAGGAGTGGATCACTGGACAGCGGTCAAGAACATCCTGAAATAACTGAAAAGGACTAAGGATATGTTTCTCATTTATGGATGTGACAAAGAGCTCATTGTAAATGGTTACATCGATGCAAGCTTTGACAATGATCCAGATGACTCTAAGTCACAAACCGAATATGTATTTATATTGAATGGTGGAGCTATCAGTTGGTGCAGTTCCAAGCAGAGTGTCGTGGCGGGATCTACGTGTGAAGCTAAGTACATAGCTGCTTCGGAAGCAGCAAATGAAGGAGTATGGATGAAGGAGTTCATATCCGATCTAGTTGTAATACCTTGTGCATTGGGTCCAGTGAAAATCTTTTGTGACAATACTAGAGAAATTGCCTTGGCAAAGGAATCTAGATTTCACAAGAGAACCAAACACATCAAGAGATGCTTCAATTCCATCCGCGATCAAGTCAAGGAGGGAGACATAGAGATTTGCAAGATACACTCGGATCTGAATGTTGCAGACCCGTTGACTAAGCCTCTCTCACGAGCAAAACATGATCAGCACCAAGACTCCATGGGTGTTAGAATCATACTATGTAATCTAGATTATTGACTCTAGTGCAAGTGGGAGACTGAAAGAAATATGCCCTAGAGGCAATAATAAAGTTGTTAGTAATATTCCTTATATCATGATAAATGTTTATTATTCATGCTAGAATTGTATTAACCGGAAACTTAGTACATGTATGAATACATAGACAAACAGAGTGTCCCTAGTATGCCTCTACTTGACTAGCACGTTAATCAAAGATGGTTAAGTGTCCTGACCATAGACCTTTTTGTCATTTGATGAATGGGATCACATCATTAGAGAATGATGTGATGGATAAGGCCCATCTTTTAGCTTAGCATAAATGAACGTTTAGTTTTATTGCAATTGCTTTCTTCATAACTTATACATATTCCACTGACTATGAGATTATGCAACTCCCGAATACCAGTGGAACACTTTGTGTGCTATCAAATGTCACAACGTAACTAGGTGATTATAAAGATGCTCTACAAGTGTCTCTGATGGTGTTTGTTGAGTTGGCATAGATCAAGATTAGGATTTTTCACTACGAGTATCGAAGAGGTATCTCTGGGCCCTCTCGGTAATGCACATCACTATAAGCCTTGCACGCAATGTGACTAATGAGTTAGCTATGATAAGATGCATTACGGAACGAGTAAAGAGACTTGCCGGTAATGAGGTTGAACTAGGTATGATGATACCGACGATCGAATCTCGGGCAAGTAACATACCGATGGCAAAGGGAATGACGTATGTTGTTATGCGGTTTGACCGATAAAGATCTTCGTAGAATATGTAGGAGCCAATATGAGCATCCACGTTCCGCTATTGGTTATTGACCGGAGATGTGTCTCGGTCATGTCAACATAGTTCTCGAACCCGTGGGGTCCGCACGCTTAACACTCGATGACGATTTGAATTATGAGTTATGTGATTTGATGACCGAAGTTTGTTCGGAGTGCGGATGATATCACGGACATGACAAGGAGTCTCGAAATGGTCGACAGGTAAATACTCATATATTGGAAGGTTGCATTTGGACATCGGAATGGTTCCGAGTGGTTCGGGCATTTTTCCGGAGTACCGGGAGGTTACCGGAACCCCTCGGGAGAAGTATTGGGCCTATTGGGCCTTATTGGAGGAGAGGAGAAAGGCCATGTGTGAAGCCCCCCTTGCCCAAACCAAAATGAACGAGGGGAAGGGGCCGGCCCCCATCTTTCCTTCTCCCTCTCTCTCCCTTCCCCTTTTCCCTCTCCGGTGGAAGGAAGGAGGGGGTCGAATCCTACTTGGACTAGGAGTCCAAGTAGGACTCCCCCCGTATGGTGCGCCCCCTAGGCCGGCCAACTCCTTCTCCCCCTTTATATACGGAGGCGGGGGGCACCCCAAAGGCACAACAGACATCTCTTAGCCGTGTGCGGTGCCCTCCTCCCCAGTTTACCACCTCAGTCATATTGTCGTAGTGCTTAGGCGAAGCCCTACGCCGGTAACTTCATCATCACCGTCGCCAGGCCATCGTGCTGACGGAAGTCTCCCTCCTCCTCAACTGGATCAAGAGCTCGAGGGACATCATCATCCTGAACATGTGTAGAACACGGAGGTGCCGTACGTTTGGTACTTGGATCGGTTGGATCATGAAGACGTTCGACTACATCAACCACGTTACTAAACGCTTCCGCTTTCGGTCTACGAGGGTACGTGGACACACTCTCCCCTCTCGTTGCTATGCATCTCCTAGATAGATCTTGCATGATCGTAGGATTTTTTTGAAATACTGGGTTCCCTAATAGTGGCATCCGAGCCAGGTCTATGCATAGATGTTATATGCACGAGTAGAACACAGAGAGTTGTGGGCGATAATAGTCATATTGCTTACCACCATTGTCTTACTTTGATTCGGTGGTATTGTTGGATGATGTGGCCCGAACCGACATTAAATGAACGCGTTCATGAGACTGGTTCTACCGACGTGCTTCGCACACATGTGGCTGGCGGGTGTCTATTTCGCCAACTTTAGTTGAATCGAGTTTGACTAAAGCCGATCCTAGTTGAAGGTTAAAATAGCACACTTGACGAAAAATTGTTGTGGTTTTGATGCGTGGGTAAGAACGGTTCTTGCTAGAAGCCCGTAGCAGCCACATAAAACTTGCAACAACAAAGTAGAGGACGTCTAACTTGTTTTTGCAGGGCATGTTGTGATGTGATATGGTCAAGACGTGATAAGATATAAATTGTTGTATGAGATGATCATGTTTTGTAGATGTTATCCGCAACTGGCAGGAGCCTTATGGTTGTCTCTTTATTGTACGAAATGCAATCGCCATGTAATTGCTTTACTTTATCAATAAGAGGTAGCGATCGTCATGGAAGCAATAGTTGGCGAGACCACAACGATGCTACGATGGAGATCAAGGTGTCAAGCCTGTGATGATGGAGATCATGATGGTGCTTTGGAGATGGTGTTCAAAGGCAGAAGATGATGATGACCATATCATGACACATATTTTGATTGCATGTGATGTTTATCCTTTATGAATCTTATTTTGCTTAGTACGGTGGTAGCATTATATGATGACCCCTCACTAAATTTCAAGGTATAAGTGTTCTCCCTAAGTATGCACCATTGCTATAGTTCATCGTGCCGAGACACCACGTGATGATCGGGTGTGATAAGCTCTATGTTCACATACAACGGGTGCAAGCTAGTTTTGTACGTGCATAATACTCGGGTTAAACTTGACGAGCCTAGGATATGCAGATATGGCCTCGGAACACTGCGATCGAAAGGTCGACCGTGAATCATATAGTAGATATGATCAACGTACTGATGTTCACCATTGAAAACTACTCCATCTCACGTGATGATCAGACATGGTTTAGTTGATATGGATCACGTGATCATTTAGATGACTAGAGGGATGTCTATATAAGTGGGAGTTCTTAAGTAATATGATTAATTGAACTTCAATTTATCATGAACTTAGTACCTGATAGTATTTGTGTGTCTATTTTGTTGTAAATCAATGGCCCGTGTTACCGTTCCCTTGAATTTTGATGCGTTCCTAGAGAAAGCTAAGTTGAAAGATAATGGTAACGACTACACGGACTGGGTCCATAACTTGAGGATTATCCTCATTGCTGCACAGAAGAATTACATCCTGGAAGCACCGCTAGGTGCAAGACCCGCTGCAGGAGCAACTCTGGACGTTGTCAATGTCTGGCGGAGCAAAGCTGATGACTACTCGATAGTTCAGTGTGCCATGCTTTACGGCTTAGAATCGAGACTTCAAAGACATTTTGAACGTCATGGAGCATATGAGATGTTCCAGGAGTTGAAGTTAATATTTCAAGCAAATGCCCGAATTGAGAGAAATGAAGTCTCAGTAAGTTCTATAGCTGCAAAATGGAGGAGAATAGTTCTGTCAGTGAACATATACTCAGAATGTTTGGGTACCACAACCACTTGACTCAACTGGTAGTTATTCTTCCAGATGATAGTGTCATTGACAGAGTTCTTTGATGTCTACTATGCAACTTTATTCTTGTAGACTCGTGTTGGGCCTCGAAGCGCAGAGTTTTGTAGGATAGTAGCAATTTTCCCTCAAGTGGATGACCTAAGGTTTATCAATCCGTGGGAGGTGTAGGATGTAGATGGTCTCTCTCAAACAACCCTGCAACCAAATACAATAAATCTCTTGTGTCCCCAACACACCCAATACAATGGCAAATTGCATAGGTGCACTAGTTCGGCGAAGAGATGGTGATAAGAGTGAAATATGGATGGTAGAAATATATTTTTATAATCTGAATAAATAAAAACAGCAAGGTAGCAAATAGTAAACGAGCACAAAAATAGTATTGCAATTCTTGAAAATGAGGCCTAGGGTTCGTACTTTCGCTAGTGCAATCGCTCAACAATGCTAATATAATTGGATCACATAACCACCCCTCAAAGTGCCATTAAGAGTTAGTCCAAAGTTCCTATCTAGTGGAGAACATAAGAATAAATTGTTTGTAGGGTGCGAAACCACCTCAAATCTATTCTTTCTGTTCGATCTATTCAAGAGTTCGTACTAAAATAACACAAAGCTATTCTTTTCATTCGGTCTATCCCAGAGTTCATACTAAAATAACACCAAAGCAAATTCATATTCATAATACTCAATCCAACACAAAGAACTTCAAAGAGTGCCCCAAGATTTCTATCGGGGAAACAAAGACAAGAACATGCATCAACCCCTATGCATAGATTACCCCAATGTCATCTCGGGAGTCCGCAAGTTGAGTGCCAAAACATATATCAAGTGAATCAATATGATACCCCATTGTCACCACGAGTATTCAATTGCAAGACATATATCAAGTGTTCTAAAATCCATAAAAGTATTCAATCCGATAACAACAAAATCTCAAAGGGAAACTCAATTCATCACAATAAGATAGAGAGGGGAAAACACCATATGATCCGACTATATTAACAAAGCCCGTGATGCATCAAGATCGTGGCATCTCAAGAACACGAGAGAGAGAGATAGCTTAAACACTTAGCTACTGGTACAAACCCTCAGCCCCAAGGGTGGACTACTCCCTCCTCATCGTGGTGGCCGTCGGGATGATGAAGATGGCCACTGGAGATGATTCTCCCCTCTGGCAGGGTGCCAAAACGGGTCTAGATTGGTTTTCGGTGGCTACGGAGCCCTGCGGTGGTGGAACTTCTGATCTAGGTTAACTCCGAAGGGTTTTGGAATATTTGGGTATTTATAGTGCAAAGAGGGGGTGCGGGAGGCCACCGAGGTGGGCACAACCCACCTGGGCGAGCCAGGCGGCCCTGGAGCGCCCTGGTGGGTTGTGCCCCCCTCGGGCATAAAAGTAAATACATAAAAGTAAAAGATAGGCCCTTCGCAGAGGGAAGCAGAGGTTGTGGTGCGCTTATTTGTTTGTATGCTCAATCCCTTAGTGCAAAAGAACGTCACGTTATATTGCCCCTTGTGATATCAACCTTTATTATGCAGTATGTCGCTTTTATTGCTTTACCATCACAAGTTCGTACAACGCTCAATTTTCTCTTACACTAAATGATCTTACACTTTTAGAGGCAATTTTTATTGCCTTATTGCACCGATCACAACTTACTTGAAAGATCTTGCTCAATCCTTAGGTAGGTATGGTGGACTCTTGAAAATAAGATTTGGGTTTAAGGGTTTTTGGACGCATAAGTAGTATCTCTACTTGGTGCGGAATTTTTGTCTAGCAAAGATGGGGGGCAAGCACCACAGGTTGAAGGATCTATGACAATATAACTTCTATGCGAATATGAACAAACATAAATCATTACGTTGTCTTCCTTGTCCAACGTCAACAATTTTGGCATATAATATTTTGATGAGGTCTCACAATCACAAAATATTTCCATGATAGTGTATTTGCATGTGAAAGTTCTCTTCCTTATACTAATTATTCGTGAATTGCTTGTATGACCAATATTTTGATTGTCAAGCCTCAAAAGATTTCACTTTCTAAACCCAATGTGAAGCTACCACTAGGCATGATATGATTTCAACTTTATGACATTCAATTTATTCAACAATTTACTCAAAGGATATAAGTGAAGCGCAAGAGTAAATGACATAGAAAAGAGCTTCATTGACGAGATGTGAATTCCGCTTACTTAGCCCCCCTGGCAACTATTTGAGAACTCTATTTTATTTAACAACTTTCATATCTAAGCATTTTATTAAAAATAGGCAAAACAAAACAAAAATGACATTTCTACAATAGCACACATCATGTGAATAAGCAAAAACTTAGGATCAACCAATACTAACAGATAATTGTTGAAGAATTGAAATATTAACTTGGGATGCCTTGGGAATCCCCAAGCTTGAGCTCTTGTGTCTCCTTAATTCCTTTTATATCATGGTTTCCCTGAATATTAAAAACTTGATCCACACAAAACTCAGCAAGAACTCGTGAGATAAGTCAGTATAAACCAATGCAAAAACCTTATCGTTCTCTACTGTAGAAAACCACTAAAATTATTATTCAACATTGCACACTAAATGCCTCTGCATATTTAATACTCCTATCCTCAAATAGAATCATTAAACAAGCAAACATATGCAAACAATGCAAACATAATGGCAATCTGCTAAAACAGTATAGTTTGTAAAGAATGCAAGAGTATCAATACTTCCCTAACTCCAAAAGTTATGAAAATTTGCCACACTGTAAAATTTTTATCAGATCTTACTATGCAAAATGTTTCAAAATTTCATCACATTCTGAATTTTCTAGGGAATTTTAACAACAGCGGTAAACTTTATGTTTTCAAACAGCAACATGTATACTTGCAAAATAAGCATGGCAAAGGCTATCATTGCCACTTTTATTGAAATAAAATATGCAAAACATTATTCTAAATAACAGAAAGCAAGTCCTAGTAAAATAAAATGATGCAACAAGCAAAACTTATATCATGTGACGAATGAAAACATAGCTCCAACTGAGGTTACCGGTAATGTTGGAGACGAAAGAGGGGATGCCTTCCGGGGCATCCCCAAGCTTAGTTGCTTGGATCTTCCTTAAATATTTCCTTGGGGTGCCTTGGGCATCCCCAAGCTTAGGTGCTTGTCACTCCTTATTCTCCTCATATCGATATCTCACCCAAAACATGAAAACTTCAATCACACAAAACTTCATGAAACTATGTGAGACAGGTTAGTGTGATAAAGAGCAAGCCATTCCACTTTTGTTACTGTCAAAGACAAGATTCATAATTGTTCTCACACACTGCCTACTGTATCATATCATTTCTACAATTTATATTAAGCAATATAAGCCATAGAAACTAGCATTATTCAAACTTAACGATATTTCTACAATTTATACTATGCATTGAAAACAGAATATTCAAACTTAACGATATTTCTACAATTTATATTAGGCAGTGTTTGACATTTTCAATGCATAGTATAAGCCATAGAAACTATGCATTGAAAACAGAATATTCAAACTTAACGATTGAAAACAGAATATGACAAAAACAAAACAGAACAGAATATGTCAAACACTGCCTACTGGTCCTAATTTTTCAGAATTTTTGGAATAGCATAAGTATGGTTTGTGTACAGCCCCAAGTTTAGGACAAGCATTATTTCCAGCAAATAAATCTTCAAACATATCATACTCATCAAAAATAGCATCCCCAAGCTTGTGGTTTTGCATATCATCACAATCATTCTTATCAATAGCATGAATGGCACCAATAATATAGCAAACATTATTATCATATTCTTCCAAGCAAGTGATAAAAAAGATTTTTAAGATCATAAGGGATATTGTTGTCTTCCCAATCATAATCATTACAACAAGTAGTAGGTATCAAAAAATCATATTCAATATCATCATCCTCCATCAACATATTTGATTCACTTTCATGAGGCACAATGGTGATTGAGCAACATTATTTGGGAGAGATACCTTTTTACCTCTATTCTTTATTCTTTTGTTCTTCTTCACCACACCATGTGTGGGTTTAATTAATTTTTTAAGCTTCTTGTTGAAGAGATTGATTGCATAGGAAGCTCCTCCTCGTTACCTAATGAAGGTGCGTTAAGTCGACTAGAGGGGGGTGAATAGGAGATATTTATGAATTCTTCACTGAGGAAATTCAGGGTGAGGAAATTCCTTAGCGAAGAACTACTTGCAGCGAAATAAGTACTCAGGTGCAAACATAACAGAGTAGTAGCACAGTCATCATGATGAAATGAAAACAAGCACAGAGTACAGAAAGCGTAAACACAGGAAATTGAGAAAGTCTTAAGTCAAAGTCTTCAAACAATAGCGATCAAGTACACAACACAGTAATGAGGAAATGAAAGAGTTGAGGAAATAGAACCAGTTAGCTCGGTGAAGACAATGATTTGGTAGACCAGTTCCAACTGTTGTGACAGTTGTATGTCTGGTTGGAGTGGCTACGTATTTAAACCTGAGGATACATAGTCCCGGACACATAGTCCTCAATGTATTCTCCTTGAACTAAGGTCACACAGACCTCGTCCAATCACTCATGGTAAGTCTTTAGGTGACTTCCAAACCTTCACAGTCTCGGTCACTCGGCGATCCACAATTTCCTCTTGGATGCTCTAGACCATGACGCCTAACCGTCTGTAGGATGAACAGTCCTCAAAGGTAACAAGCGTCGGTTCCAAACAGGAACAATCTCTTCAGTGATGCTCAATCACTTTGGGTTTGTAGGTGTTTGGATTGGGGTTTTGTGTTTTTCCTCACTTGATGATTTTCGCTCAAAGTCCTCGGAGGATGGGATGCTCTCAATGACAAGTGTCAGTTTCTCACGGAGCAGCCAACCAGTTAGTGGTTGTAGGGGCGGCTATTTATAGCCTAGGGAGCAGCCCAACATGATAAGACATAAATGCCCTTCAATGATATGACCGTTAGGTGGATAAGATATTTTGGGACAGCTGGCGCATAGCACAACAATGGTCGGCAATTCAAGGTTCAAATTCCTCAGGGCTATCATGTTCCTCACTTGTAGGCAATCCGCACTGGCGAATTCCTAACTCCTCAGTTAGAAAAAATTCCTCAGAGACCAGAAGAACTTGTTATCTGTCACTGTAGAAATTGACTGAACTGTATGAGATTTCCAATGGCTTCACTCGAAGGGATTGGTAGGTGTAGGATATTGAGTTGAGAATCACCTGGAAACTTTTCCTTAGTTTTACCTTGACCCCCTTTAACAGTACGATGTTTCCTATGACTCAAGAGAAAAATGAAACTACGAAAACAAAAGTCTTCACGCTTCATATTCCTCGCGTGAATATCAAGTCTTCACGGTCACACCAATTTCTTCACTTTCAAAGTCTTCAGAAAAGTCTTCAGAAATCCAAAGTCTTCAGTTTGAGACATTCATTTTTAGGGGTCGACTTTCTCTGTAAATATCAAACTCCTCATAGACTTATAGACCTGTGTACACTCACAAACACATTAGTCCCTTAACCTATAAGTCTTCAATACACCAAAATCACTAAGGGGCACTAGATGCACTTACAATCTCCCCCTTTTTGGTGATTGATGACAATATAGGTTAAGTTTTCAACGGGGATAAACATATGAAGTGTAAATACTGATATTGAGGAATTTGATTGCAAGATATAGAAGAAACTCCCCCTGAAGATGTGCATAGTGTGGAATTTGCTTTTGAAGCAATGCACATTTGAAGAGTAGAATCATGGAGATCTCCCCCTATATCTTGTAACTCATACACGCATTTAACATATGATATGAAGAATTTGCAATGCGTGATGAAATATGGTGACTGATGTAATTCAGCATGTATGGATTATCATACATGAGCAAATAGCATGCAGAAGAACATAGCAAAAAGTATCAGACCACCATCGGACTTAAATTTACAACTCGATCCGACAAATCTTCCGAAGAACGAGAGTTGTAACTTAGCAAAAAAAATGCCCATATATAGACCCGCTTGAAGACTAACTCAAATTTCTCCCCCTTTGTCATCGAATGACCAAAAGGGACGAAAAATGAGGACTAACGCCCCTGAAGAATATCACGAAGTTGATGGAGGATCGACAACATTGTTGGGGTCGGTTGTTGAAGTAGGGCCTGCCGCAGTGTCGTCCAAGTCTTCATGTTCATCAGTCTCGCGCGATGAAGAATAAGAGCTGGCCACCAAGTGAGGAACTTTGACTTTCTTGAATTTCTTCGAAGGTGGCTGAGACTAGTCAAAGTCCTGCTTAAGCCCATCTATTTTAGATCTTCTTCACCCTAGAGATGAGACAGAACAGCCCAGGTGCGATCAAATACTTCATGGAGGTAGTAATGGTTCTTCACGGAATTCTGAGTGATGGTCATGTTCTGAAGAATTGAACCAAGGATTCTGAAAGTCAGCCTTGTAATTGATTGAAGACCTTGATCTGAGGAATCTCATAATCCAAGGAGCATAAGGCTTCAACTCAAAAGGTGACAGTACAACATTTGCCAGAGTCCTCATGAAGAAATCATGGTAGTTGATTGGAACACCGTGAATGATGTTGAATAGAAAATTCTTCATGATGCCAATGACTTCTTCTTCACTAGAATCGTGGCATTTGATAGGACTCGGGGTCTTGGTCAGAATGCGATAGATAGTCCTCGGCACATACAACAATTCCTTCACGAGGAATTTGGTTCTGGGGGCTTGATCAGGCTTCAGCGGCTTCATCAATACTTGCATATAGTGATCCGATAGCTCAGGTTCATGGTAGATGAGCTGTGCACCTTCAAGGGGAGGACTGACAGGCAGGTCATGAAGCAATTCCGAGGCCGATGCTTTGAAGTGAGTGTTTTCTGTCATCCAATCCAGCACCCATTAATTCACATCTTCAGCATTACCGGTGATGTGCAGTGTGGCGTAGAACTGAAGAACTAGTTCTTCATTCCAGTCTACTATGTTGGTGCAGAAGCTTAGCAGCCTAGAGTCATGAAGAACATTGAGAACTGGTGTGAAGCAAGGCAGTGATTCCATGTCCACATGAGGAATATGCTCATGGTAAAGATCTTGTACTTATCAAAAAGCAATGAGGAGTAGAAGTTGGCTTGGCTGGCTGTCCAGAAACGCTTCCTTCAAAGATGAGCAGAGTCATATGGAGTGTAATTAGTGAAGAACACGTGCTCGTGAAAGAAGTCATCAGCCTTGAATTTTTTCCTTTTGGAGAAGGGATTCTTCGGCTTGGGCTGAGGAGTATCAGTCCATGCCTTCACAGCGTCAGGAATCATAGTCTCAGGAGCAGCAGGCTGAGGAATTTCAGTGCCAACATCTTTAGTGGCAGCCTGAGTCTCCATTTCTTCAGCAGTATGAGCATCAGCACTAGTGGCTGGAATTTCTTCGGGTATGGTAAGAAGAGAAGCTTGAGGTTCTTCAGAGCCCATATGAATTTCTTCAGTCTGGATAGGGGACTGAGGAATCTGTTGTAGTGGGGTGAATAGTGGTGAATTAGGGTGTTGACTTTCCCAAAATTCATCGTTCAGAACTGGATGGTGCCCCCAATATCCACGTCTTCTTCTCCATCCATTTCCTCAACGCCTGCCTCTTCAGCTGTGAACTGAGGCATGGGCGATGATATCACTGGAGTGGACATAAGGTTGTCCACATCAATTTCTTCGTCCAACTGCTCTGATGAAGCAGCAGAAGGAACATCTTCATCAGATCCGCTTGGGATCTCATAATCCTCACCAAAGGGAACGAGTTCCTTTGATGGCATGCTTGAAATAGGAATAGCATCAATGGGGTTGTCAAAAGAACTTGTCAGAGTCTTGGTCTTCTTTGGTGCTAAAGACTCTGAGGTGGCGGATGCTTTCCTCTTCTTCAGAACTGCTCTCTCCGCAGCTTTGGTTTTCCTCACTTCTGATACAGAAGGAAGAGTGGGACTTGGCATTGGTGCAGGAGGAGCAGAAGAAATTGGTTCATTTTCTTCAGGCACAACTGATGCAGTTACCCTGATTGGTTCAGTTTCTTCAGGCACAATGTTTGATTCTTCAGCTGGCCTGGCTTGTTCTTCAGGCGCAACACTAGTGGTTGCCCTGGCAATTTCATCAGTGGCTAGAATAGCTTCATCAGCCCTAGTACTTTCAGTTTCTTCAGCAGCCTGATTTTCATCAGTAGTGCTGGCATGACCTTCAGTTGGCTGAGCAGATGCTTTATCCTGAGGAGATTCATGTTGCGTTGGAGCAGCAACATTTGAGGTGAATCCTTCATTCAGTTTCACAAATCTGACTTTGGCTCCAAGCCAATCCATATGGTAGACGTTGAATTCATCATTGAGACATTTGATCTCTGACTATATAGCAACAAGTTCATCAGTTGTCATGTTGACAACATTCTTCTTCAGAAAACGCTCCTTCTTGTACTGAGCTTTCTTCACCTTCTTGGCCTTCTCAAATTTCCATTTTTCTTCGCTGATGAAGGCGATTGAGGGAGTCCTGGATTAGGGGGTGTTCGGATAGCCGGACTATACCTTCAGCCGGACTCCTAGACTATGAAGATACAAGATTGAAGACTCCGTCCCGTGTCCGAAAGGGACTTTCCTTGGCGTGGAAGGCAAGCTTGGCGATACGGATGTTCAGATCTCCTACCATTGTAACCGACTCTATGTAACCCTAACCCTCTCTGGTGTCTATATAAGCCGGAGGGTTTTAGTCCGTAGGACAACATACACATCAACAATCATACCATAGGCTAGCTTCTAGGGTTTAGCCTCTCTGATCTCGTGCTAGATCTACTCTTGTACTACCCATACCATCAATATTAATCAAGCAGGACGTAGGGTTTTACCTCCATCAAGAGGGACCGAACCTGGGTAAAACTTCGTGTCCCTTGCCTCCTGTTACCATCCGGCCTAGACGCACAGTTCAGGATCCCCTACCCGAGATCCGCCGGTTTTGACACCGACATTGGTGCTTTCATTGAGAGTTCCTCTGTGCCGTCGCCGTCAGGCCCGATGGCTCCTACGATCATCAATGGCGATGCAGTACAGGGTGAGACCTTCCTCCCCGGACAGATCTTCGTCTTTGGCAGCTTCGCACTGCGGGCCAATTCACTTGGCCATCTAGAGCAGATTGAAAGCTAAGCCCCTGGCCGTCAGGTCAGATTCGGAAGTTTAAACTACATGGCTGACATCCGCGGGGACTTGATCTTCGACGGATTCGAACCACTGCCGAGCGCGCCGCACTGTCATGATGAGCATGATCTAACTCTGCCACCGAACGGTGCCCTGGAGGCCGCACCCACACCGGCTCCGACCCTTAGTTCGGAGTCAACTGCGCTGATCGAGGATGGGCGGTTGGATGCCACCTCGGGGGCTGCGATCCAAACGGCGATTGAGCCGAACACTAGCCCCGTACTCTGTGAGGCTCGTGACTCCAAGGAGCCGGACTCCTCTCCGGACTCCGAACCCTCCACGCCCCTGCCAGTCGAATCCGATTGGGCGCCGATCATGGAGTTCACTGCCGAAGACATCTTTCAGCACTCACCTTTCGGCGATATCCTGAAGTCACCGAAGTCTCTCTCTTTATCAGGAGAGCCCTGGCCGGACTACGGTCAGCAAGGTTGGGGTAAGGACGATGAAGAAATTCAAAACCCACCCACCACCCACTTTGTAGCCACTGTCGACGACTTAACCAACATGCTCGACTTCGACTCCGAAGACATCGACGGTATGGACGCCGATGAAGGAGATGATGAAGAACCAGCGCCTACTAGGCCCTGGAAAGCCACCTTTTCATATGACATATACATGGTGGACACCCCAAAAGAGGGAGAGGGCGATGGAACAACGGAGGATGACCCCTCCAAGAAACAGCCTAAGCGCCGGCGTTAGCGGCGCCGCTCAAAATCCCGCCAAAACAAATACGGCGATTCCAGCACGGGAGATAATAATACTCCAGAGAGTGCCGAAGAAAACCCCCTCCAGCAAGGTTTAGCACAGGAGGATGGAGAAACCAGCCCTCATGAGAGAGCAGCAGATAGAGAGGTCGAGGACGATAATTATATGCCTCCCTCAGAAGACGAGGCAAGCCTCGACGACGATGAATTCGTCATGCCAGAGGATCCCGTTGAGCAAGAGCGTTTCCAACGCAGGCTTATGGCCACGGCAAGAAGCCTCAAGAAAAAACAGCAACAGCTCAGAGCTAATCAAGATTTGCTGGTTGACAGATGGACTGAAGTCCTTGCGGCCGAAGAGCATAAACTCAAACGCCCCTCAAGTAGTCACCCAAAGCGCAAGTTGCTACCCCGATTAGAGGAGGAAGCACTTGATGCGGCCGAACGGCCACCTCGTGGCCGCGACAGAGAGGCCTCCCGGCCCTCCACTCAAGCCACACCCCGTACCAAGGCACGGGAATATGCGCCAGACTTACGAGACATGTTGGAGGACAAGGCAAGGCAAACACGATCGATCTACGGATCGCGTGGGCACCCCATGGCTCGAGACGGTAACCGTCACGCCGGCGCCAAATTCGGCAGGGCCGAACACAGTAGACAAAGCTCATTGGAGCTACGTCATGATATCGCCCAGTACAGAGGCGCCGCACACCCACTGTGCTTTACAGACGAAATAATGGATCATCAAATCCCCGAGGGTTTCAAACCCGTAAACATCAAATCATATGATGGTACAACAGACCCTGCAGTATGGATCGAGGATTATCTCCTTCATATCCACATGGCCCGCGGCGACAATTTTCACGCCATCAAATACCTCCCACTCAAGCTTAAAGGACCAGCTCGGCATTGCCTCAACAGCTTGCCAACAGAGTCAATCAGTTGTTGGGAGGACCTGGAAGCCGCATTCCTCGACAATTACCAGGGCACTTATGTGCGACCCCCAGACGCCGATGAGCTAAGTCACGTAATCCAGCAGCCAGAGGAATCGGCCAGACAATTCTGGACACAGTTCCTAACAAAGAAAAATCAAATAGTCGACTGTCCGGACGCTGAGGCCCTAGCAGCCTTCAAGCACAATATCCGTGACGAGTGGCTGGCCCGGCACCTCGGACAGGAAAAGCCGAAATCTATGGCAGCACTCACGACACTCATGACCCGCTTTTGCGTGGGAGAAGATAGCTGGCTCGCTCGTAGCAACAATATAACCAAGAACCCTGGTAGTTCGGACACGAGAGACATTAGTGGCAGGTCGCGTCGCAACAAGCAGAAGCACCGCATTAACGGCGACAATGCTGAGGATACGACAGTTAATGCCGGATTCAGAGGCTCTAAATCCGGTCAGCGGAACAAGCCATTCAAAAGGAATCCTAGGGGCCCGTCCAGCTTGGACCAAATACTCGACCGCTTGTGCCAAATACATGGCACCCCCGAAAAGCCGGCCAATCACACCAACAGGGATTGTTGGGTGTTCAAGCAGGCAGGCAAGTTAAGCGCCGACAATGAAGACAAGGGGCTGCATAGCAATGACGACGAGGAGCCCCGGCTGCCGAACAAGAGTGGACAGAAAGGTTTTCCCCCGCAAGTGCGGACGGTGAACATGATATACGCCACCCACGTCCCCAAAAGGGAGCAGAAGCGTGCGTGAAGGGACGTATACGCGGTAGAGCCAGTCACCCCAAAGTTCAACCCATGGTCCTCCTGCCCGATCACCTTTGATCGAAGAGACCATCCCACTAGCATCCGTCGTGGCGGATTTGCCGCATTGGTTCTAGACCCAATTATTGACGGATTTCATCTCACTAGAGTCCTCATGGACGGCGGCAACAGCCTGAACCTGCTTTACCAGGATACAGTGCGAAAAATGGGCATCGATCCCTCGAGGATTAAGCCCACCAAAACGACCTTTAAAGGCATAATACCAGGTGTAGAGGCCAACTGTATAGGCTCAGTCACACTTGAAGTGGTCTTCAGATCCCCGGATAATTTCCCAAGCGAGGAATTGATCTTCGACATAGTCCCATTCCGCAGTGGCTATCATGCACTGCTCGGACGAACCGCATTCGCCAAATTCAATGTGGTACCGCACTACGCATACCTTAAGCTCAAGATGCCAGGCCCTCGTGGAGTAATTATGGTCAATGGAAACACCAAACACTCCCTCCGAACGGAGCAGCACACGGCGGCCCTTGCAGCGGAAGTACAAAGCAGCCTATTCAGGCAGTTCTCCAGTCCGGCCATTAAACGTCCGGACACCGTCAAGCGCGCCCCGAGTAACCTACAACAAGACCGCCTGGCACGTTCCGAGCAGGCGTAGCAATGCGGCCCCAACCCCAACCCTCGCAAAAGGCGACGCCAGTACTTCGCGTCCATAACTACGCTCTGGAAATACCATGGGCATAGGGGGAGGGGCACCATCACGGCACGCCCAAAACACGGCTTAAACCACACCAAGGGCTGCCGATTTTTTACTTTTCTGGTACTTATAGGACTCTACTCTTCGGAAGGCCTGTTCGACAGTTCAATTGCCGCACAAACGATGCAAGGACCAGGGAAGCAGATAAGCCATTGTCGGATTTCGGGTTCCGGCAGACCCTTGAGGTTCGAACACTGGGGTGCGCCCGGAGATTTCGCCTCCTACCTCCGTGTACCCCTCCGCCATGCTAGGATCAAAGCTACGAAAAGAACAACACGAGGGACACAGGGTTTATACTAGTTCGGGCCACCGTTGTGGTGTAATACCCTACTCCAGTGTGTGGTGTGGTGGATTGCCTCTTGGGCTGATGATAGTGGATAGTACAAGGAAGAACAGCCTCGCGAGGGTCTGTTCTTGGCTGGGGCGATGAACTGCTGGGAGAAGTTCAGCCACCTTTCTCTCTCTCTCTCTACCACCTCTCTACTTGTCGAGCCCTTGGAGGAGACTGAGCCGAACCCCTTGTTACGCGGGTGGCTGGTCCTATTTATAGTGGCCCTGGTCCTCTCCCCAAATATTGAGCGGGAAGGGAGCCAACAATGGCGGGCTAATTTGAAGGGGGACAGCAAGTATCAACTATCCTGACAAAAGTAGTCTTCGCCTGCGCAAAGCTCTGGTGATGACGCCGTCTTGGGCTCCACGGTGACCTCCATCTCGTAGTCCTCCTGGTCTTGGTCTCGTTGCACCGAAACGGCAACCTTTGCCTGATGCCTCGGTACTCTGCGGCTGCACTTGCCCCCTTTGCACCAAAGAGGAAAGGAGGACGCTGCGCGGGCTGGCACCCGCCTGGCGCCCTGAGTCGTCATGGCTTGCGTCACGGGCACCTCGCGAGGTACCCCGCCTTGATCTCTCCGCCTCCTCGTGAGCCAGCCTGACGAGGTCGTGCCTGAGGAAGCTCTGTGTCGTCCGCACCGTGAGGCTTGTCCCCTCGCGAGGGCCTTGGGTTTGTGCTGATGAAGACGGGTTGTGTTGGTCCCCTTTTGAGCCATGCCGCAGGCCGCAGGCAGGCAAGTCTGGGGACCCCCGTTCCCAGAACACCGACAGTAGCCCCTGGGCCCATGGCGCGCCCGGACTTGGCCGTGCAGGGAGGCGGAATGGCAAGAGCGAAGCGCCGCAGGCCCTAACAGCATGCGGCCTTGGGCGCCGCGTGGCGGTTGATTGGACGTGGGCGGCACTGTTCCCCCACGCCCTCCTTATCTTGTGCCTTGCTAGGCGGACCCGTAGTCGCACACAGCCGTTCCCCTTTCATCACCCGAGCGCCTCCTGTCCTTCCTCCGCTCGAACCCTGGTTTCTGTTTTCAATTCAGTCTCGAATCATTCCCCCTCCCCCCTTTGCTATCGCCACTCGAACCCTGGTTTCTGTTTTCAATTCAGTCTCGAATCATTCCCCCTCCCCCTTTGCTATCGCCATGGCCCCGACAAAGAAGGGAAGAGGGAAGAATCCCGCGTCTCCGCCATGGCCGCCGCCGTTGGCGGCCCCCGCCGATGGTTTGGGTAAGGTCAGCTTGGCTCTGGCCACCATCTTCAATGAATGCGGGAGAACAACGGCCTGGCCTGCGTCCCACTTCTCCATCGGCAGGATAGTTACCGAGGTCCCATATTTCGCCGACGCCCTGTGGGCAGGTCTGGTTCCCCCTTTTTCTGATTTTTTCAATGCCGTGCTCTCCCACTATCAGATCCACATGCTGCATCTGAGTCCTGAATCCATCACCCTCCTTTCGGTCTTTGCCTTCGTCTGCGAAGCCATGGTGGGCATCCCTCCTTTGGTTGCCTTGCTGCGTCACTTCTTCTCGCTGCATCTTGTCGACCCTACCCAACGCTGGGCGTGTATAAGCTTCGTTGCCGCGCCAGAGACTGTCGCCTCTGGGATTGACTTCAAGCTCCCCTTGCCCATGCTTGGGTTCCGCGAGCGGTGGCTGTATGTGGACGCGGGGGTGCCCAGCCCCCTGCTAACGGAGCCGGCCTTGCCTGCTGTCCCCAATTCGGGCTGGGGCCAGGTGGCGCTTGAGAGCCCCCGACTTGTCTTCGTCTGGCGCCGCTTCACGCTCTTAAGGTCGCTTGGCGTGACAGCGCCCAAGGTGGTGAAGGTGTTCCTGCTATGGCGCGTTGCTCCTCTTCAACGCCACTCTCGCCGGATGTGGGCCTTCCATGGGCGCGAGGATAGTATGAGGCTCCAAGAAGAGGACCTGGCTCCTGAGGTGCTGAAGACGGCGCTCTTGACCCTAGCTGGGGACCCCAACCCCGGCAGTGTCCGGTAGGGAGGGGCCTTGCTGTACCTCTGCCAGAGCAGGGTCGACTTTGTGAGGCAGATGCCTGCCTTCGATGAGTGGGGGCTGTGCCCTGCCGGCCTTCAGGGGTCTCGTGAGAATCCGGTGGTGGTGACCGCCCTTCCAGTCGGCCAAGGCGTCCCGCCCTCGAGTGGCGTAGCAGGGAGGTACGAGGCGCCAGAGGTCGAGGGGGCTCCCTGCGTGGTGAGGGCACCAGGCGAGGCTCACGAGGAAGCAGTTATCGGGGCCCGTACCGCTGAGGCTGAGGGTGACAAACAGCTGCCCTCTGTGCCCGCGAATGGGGCCCCAGAGGCTCCAGCTGCTTCTCTCGGGGAGGCGATTGGCGGTGCACATCAGGCAGGCGCCCCTGACGCTGATCGTCTTGACGCTCCATCCTCGTCGCAGGTCGGTCCCTGCGCCCGACTCTTAGGCCGCTTCCGCGTGGACTTTGGGGCTCTCAGGAAGAGAAGGGAGGCCCTGGGCGACGGTTACCCTTGTCGCTTGCTGAAGCGCAGAAAGTACTTCGCCACTGATGAGTAAGCCTTCTCCTTTCCCTGCTCCTGATCCTTCCGTTGCTCTTACTGACGCTTGCCCCGCAGGCCCCTTCCAGCCGAGCTTGCTGAGACGGCCAAGGGGCCGTCCCCTTTGACTTTTCCCCCTCCACCGTCCTCGAGCGCCCCGAGTAGCGGAGCCCTTGTGGTGAGGGCGATCGAGGAGGCGGGCCATCCCGAGGCGTATCGTGGCCCCGCGCACCTCGCGAGCATTCTTGTGGCATAGCCATCCTGCCATGGGCTTCTCGCCTGGTCGTGGACTGCGATTGGCTGAGGCAATTCCTGCGCTCTTCTCCTGAGGTCGGGCTGGCCCCAGGCTAGGCTTCTGACGCGACGTGCCCGGCCGTCGCGAGGGCGCCAGCCCCCAGCCCGGAGGGGGAGCGCTGACCTGCAGCCCCCGGCGCTTGCTTGGGGCAGATGATGGTGTGGAAGACGTGCTTGAGCGCGCTCGCGAGAGTCGCGCTCTCCGCCAAGGATTCCTTCGAAGGGCGACTGACGCAGTGAGCCTGCTTGGTGAGGAGCTTGCTGATGAAGACGCACGCCTTGAGGCCGAGGGCCTGCACCTGGCTGCAGAGAGGCGCGGGCTGGAGGGCGCCATCGCCCTTGCGCGCCGTCAGCACGACCTTGACGAAGTAGAGGCCAAGGCGTCGTTGGTGGCCTCTTGGGAGGCCCGATCTCGGGCTGCTGAGGAAGCTCGGGAGGCTGACAGGCGGTGAACGGCTGCAGAGGAGCGGGCTCGGGAGCTCCTGGCCTAGTGCCACTCGCTGGAGGAGCAGGTGGAGCTGCGCGAGGCAGCCCTCGCGTCGATGAGGGTGGCCTCCGGCGACTCGGCGGAGCTCCAGAAGCGTGAGGAGGCGCTGACGCTGGAAGCCGCCGAACGTACCCGCGAGTACGAGCGTCTGGAGATGAGGGAGCGCTTGGTGACGCAGGCCGAGGATGATGTCGCTGCACAGGAAGCCCGTGTCCTGGAGGAGGTCGGACGTCGGGTGGCGATGGCGCGTTTGAACCTCGAGCACGAGTTCGAGGAGAAGCTGGGGTTGATCCGGGCTGAAGCCGAAGGCAGGACTGCTGCCCTGAGGGCCAAGCTGGAGGAGGTGACGCGGCGGGCCGATGCTTCCTGGGCCGCCCTTGAGGTGGCGCAAGGTGGGCTAACCACCTCCCAGGCTGAGGTGCTCCTTCTTCGCCAGCGGGTGGAGGAGGCTGAGGCCATGGCGCACCAGAACACGGACAAGATACGTCAGCGGCGGCTCCTGGAGCATGAGCACGGCCCCATGCTGGCCACGCTCCGGGAGAGGGCCAATGCGGCCTTGGGCAACATCTGTGAGGAGACCGTTGGCGAGCCGCACGCGGTTAACTACGCGGGCAACCTTCAATTCTTTACTGACGTGGTGACGCAGCTGGAGGCGCGGTCGATCAGGGCTGACAGGTTGGTGGAGGAGAGGAGCCGCGCCCTGCTCAGGCACGCCTTTTCTCGTGTCTTCAGCCATCTTCGGAGCATGGATCCCCACTTCGATTTCGACGCCGCCATCGCCCTAGTCCCCTAGGCCGTCCGAGGTGAGCTGGTGCATTGGGTGGAAGACCGTGTGAAGGCTCTTATCAGGGCCTTCGCCTCGGACAACGACGACGCGATCGTGGCGGCCGACGAGGGCGGCGTGACGGGCGGCCCTGACGCCTCTGGTGGCAACGCGGACAGCGGGGGCGAGTTCAGCGACGCCAGCAACGACCCCGATGGCGCTCCTGAGGATGCATTGGGAGATTCATCCGACTGATTGCGCATTGTTCCTGCTTACCCTTTGTCTCATGCTGGCCCTGGGGCAGCCCGCAAGAGGCTGCGGAGCCGGGAGTGTTTCCTGATTAAATCTGTTGGACCTGCAGTAAGACGCCCTTCTGAGAGGACGCGGCGGCGGCAGTCTGGGCTGCGCGCGAGCTAGGCCTGACCCGGCTCACGAGGGGCTCACGAGGGGAGGCAGCTGAGGCGAAGCGTTAACCAAAACGCAAGAAATTGCTCGAACGAGACTAAGCACCCCTCCCCGAACACACGCAAATCTCAAATTCGAATCCAACTTGAACCCAACGGGGGAAAGCGGCAGCCAAAGGGAAGAGCAACAAAAGCAAACAAAAGGCCGCGTCTGGCACCTAGTCTAGTCTTGGACGTCTTCTCACCAGCGCGGAGCTAAGTGCTGCCACTGGGCGTGGGAGGGAGCCCCAGGGCCTAAGGCCGGCAACCCTGAGACTCCGAGGTGTGTACAGCCCCACTCATTATTACGTGAGAGTGTCACGGGGCGGCGAGCTTCACAGGCACTGGGCCTTCTTTAAAGGTACTGGCCTTGCTTCATATCGCCAGATGAGGGCCCCGCCTTGCGCCACACTCTAGTGCCATCAGCAACGACCGGAAACCAGGATGCCACCCGATGGGGTAGAGCGGTCGCCAGCGGTTCCCCCGACGACCACGGGTCCTCCGCCGGGGGCAGGCCCTGGGGCACCTCCCCAGCGGAGGGCCTACCTCCTGAGAACGCCTTGCTCTGAACGCCGCGGTGGCGATGTCGGATCCCTGCCCCTCTCCTGCAGCCCCCTCCGCCCTCCTCCCGAGAGGTAGGAGACTGTGGGAGCGGGGCAGCTGCTCGCTGCGGCGACCTGCACCTCCTGCGATCCATGGTTAGCGTATACCTGCTCCTGAAGAATTATCGGTACCCGATAGTCGCTGCCTCCAGCGTGGCCAGTGGGACCGTCCCGGGGCTCCTGGAAAGGCTCAGCTTCTAGTGCCTTGTCCCCCCAGCCTGGGCTGGGGAGCAAGCCTGGTCCGTTCTCGTGAGGGTGTCCTTGGTCCATCATGAGGGGCACGTACTCCTCCGGCGTTGTCATCTCGAATGCCTCGCCGTAATGCCCTGCATGCCACGCGGTCCTGCCCGACGCGCCCACCGCGGGGTGGCAGCGCGGCCGCCCACTGGGGCCACGGGTCGCATTGAGTCCTTCTTCGCGGACCGGGGGCGGGGGCAGCGCCGCCACCGGTCCGGCGCTGACAGCCTCGCTGGCATCGGAGTAGCCCTGGGGCCCGCGAGCGCGCGCGGGGCCCCCGCGTGGGTCGCCCTAGGCTTGAGATGGGAGCTGGGTGGAGAAGGGGTGAGCCCCCAAGGCGGCGAAGCCCAGGAGCTCTGCCACCCGCTCCAGCAGCACATCGTGGCCGCCCTCCAGCAGTCTGCACTACAGCAGCTCTCGAGCCACCGTGAGTGTGGCTCTCGAGTTCGCCTGCTCCCGACGGGTGTACGGTGTCGTGGTCGCGGCGTGATTGGAGGCCCTCGCTGCCGACCACGCCTGCCATGGTGTAAGAGCTGTCGAAGCCTGTCCGTGTCGCCCGCGGCCCGCAGCACCCTGTGGACCTCGAGCTGCCTGGGGCACGAGGTCACCCGAGGCGAGCAGTTCTGCGCGGGCGGGCCACGCAGCCCATGGGTCTGGGTTGCCCTCCTGGTTGCCGGGCATGGTGATGACGACGCGACGGGGCACGGAGCGGTGGAAGATGAATTCCGGTGCATCCCCTACCTGGCGCGCCAAATGTCGGATTTCGGGTTCCGGCAGACCCTTGAGGTTCGAACACTGGGGTGCGCGCGGGGATTTCGCCTCCTACCTCCCTGCACCCCTCCGCCACGCTAGGATCAAAGCTACAAAAAGAACAACACGAGGGACACAGGGTTTATACTGGTTCGGGCCACCATTGTGGTGTAATACCCTACTCCAGTGTGTGGTGTGGTGGATTGCCTCTTGGGATGATGATGGTCGACAATACAAGGAAGAACAGCCTCGCGAGGGTCTGTTCTTGGCTGGGCGATGAACTACTGGGAGAAGTTCAGCCACCTTTCTCTATCTCTCTCTCTCTCTCTCTCTACCACCTCTCTACTTGTCGAGCCCTTGGAGGAGACTGAGCCGAACCCCATGCTACGCGGGTGGCTGGTCCTATTTATAGTGGCCCTGGTCCTCTCCCCAAATATTGAGCGGCAAGGGAGCCAACAATGGCGGGCTAATTTGAACGGGGGCAGCAAGTATCAACTATCCTGATAAAAGTAGTCTTCGCCTGCGCAAAGCTTTGGTGATGACGCCGTCTTGGGCTCCACGGTGACCTCCATCTCGTAGTCCTCCTGGTCTTGGTCTCGTTGCACCGAAACGGCAACCTTTGCCTGATGCCTCGGTACTCTGCGGCTGCGCTTGCCCCCTTTGCACCAAAGAGGAAAGGAGGACGCTGCGCGGGCTGGCACCCGCCTGGGGCCCTGAGTCGTCATGGCTTGCGTCACGGGCACCTCGCGAGGTACCCCGCATTGATCTCTCCGCCTCCTCGTGAGCCAGCCTGATGAGGCCGTTCCTGAGGAAGCTCCATGTCGTCCGCCCCGTGAGGCTTGGCCCCTCGTGAGGGTCTTGGGTTTGTGCTGATGAAGACGGGCCGTGCTGGGCCCCCTTTTGAGCCACGTCGCAGGCCGCAGGCAGGAAAGTCTGGGGACCCCCGTTCCCAGAACACCGACAGCCATGCCGCATTACGGAAATCCCAGGTGGTCTCTATCACGAGCAGTATACCTGTTTCGCATACTATTCCGCAGCTTACCCCTGGAGCAGACATGTTAAATAGTCCAACTTTTCGTTTATCGCATTACTTGTATCGTTCTGCTTTGATCGCAGCTATTTTTAAACAATGCATAGCTTTTGTCTATTTTTTGCATTATCTTTTTATAAATAAATGTTCCTTAACGACATGTTGCACCCGTACAACTTGGTACGGCCAAAATACGCCAGGGGCTTTTAGCACCCCTCAATATGGTGTGAGAAGTCCGAACACTTTCACAAGTGCGGCACCCCGAACTTATAGCATTATATGCATCGGCTCCGAATCATGTCTTGGGTCAATAGTTGGGTTTGCCCAGCTCCTATGTTTTGGTGCCTTACGTACCACTATATCGGCTAAGGTAGCACTAGGAGAACCACTGCGATTGTGCCCCGGTTGAGCTGGGTCGAGCACCTCAGTGGAGAAAGCTAAAACTAACTGTCATGATGAAGCGAGAGTTGGTCGCTGTTCGAGAGGTTTTTTTGAGTCCCTAAAGACTTATGCCGCTTAGGGCGAGGAGCCGGCTCTGTCCGGCCAAGGCGTGGATAGCGCCCCGAACTCGGTCTTCCGAATACTAGGGGCTTCGCCAAAATTTAAAATTATAGAATTCTATGGCTAAGTGAGAGTGTTCACGCATTATAGTCCAATTGCCTTGTTCGTTGGGCTGAGCGCCTCCCTCGAAGGACCCAAACATGGGAAAAAGAGCGCTCAGGTTTATCCCCGAACACCCCAGCACTAGCGGCATGGGGGTAGAAGCCGACGACTCACCATCTCTCAGAATTGATAAACAGCCGCACAGAAGGTAATATTTTAAATTCCAAACAGCATTGCTTAGCGCATATGAACAAGTTTTCAGCGTACAGGACAAAACGAGCGAGTTTTACTCAAAAATTACATCCATAGAACATTCATCCGCCACAAGGCGGGCACCCTTCAGAACATCCTTATAGTAATTCTCGGGCTTGCGATGCTCCTTCCCCGGCGGTGGCCCGTCCTTCACAAGCTTCTCAGCATCCAGCTTCCCCCAGTGCACCTTAGCACGGGCAAGGGCCCTACGGGCACCTTCAATGCAGACGGAGCGCTTGATGACTTCGAGCCTTGGACATGCCTCCACCAGCCGCCGCACTAGCCCGAAATAGCTCCCAGGCTGAGCCTCTCCGGGCCACAGCCGAACTACGAGGGCCTTCATGGCCTGTTCGGCCACCTTGTGGAGCTCAACTAGTTGCTTCAGCTGCTCGCTCAGGGGCACGGGGTGTCTGGCGTCAGCGTACTGAGACCAGAACACCTTCTCCGTCAAGCTGCCCTCCTCAGCTCGATAGAATGCAGCGGCATCGGATACACTCCGGGGAAGATCTGCGAACGCTCCTGGAGAGCTCCGGATTCGGGTAAGTAACAGGTAACTCACGTTTATGTGTTTTCTTTGCATAAAGAATGCCTTACCCGCCGCTATCTTCTTCACCTCATCCAACTCCTGGAGGGTCTTCTGGGATTCGGCCTTGGCAGATTTGGCATTTTCCATAGCCACCGCAAGCTCGGACGCTTGCGTCTTCGAGTCACGCTCCAAACTCTCATGTTTTTCCATGAGAGCCTAGAGCTCTTGCCGCACCTTGCCAACCTCGGCCTCATACTTCTCCCGCTCGGTGCGCTCCAAGGCCGAATTCTTCTCGGCCTCGTCCAGCGCTTGCTTAAGGGTCGCCACCTCAGACGTGGCCCCTACAATAGCCACGATAATCCTGTCATTTTTTGCAATTGCACCTTTTTTATACATATTTTTAACAAGGTATTTCTTACCTTCGTTGTCCTCGAGCTGCTTCTTGGCACGCTCGAGCACTTGCTCAGACCTTTCGAGGTCCTGCTTTAGCGTGTCCACTTCCGCAGTCAGTGCGGCGGACGCAAGCAGGGTAGCCTGCACATGCATATTGACTCATTTTTGTTAGACTCCTGCGAATTCTATTTGATGCTCTATTCGGCTTTTCTTCCCAAATGTCAAACAGAGCATGAGGGGCTACTGTCTATGCGGTACTATTATTTACACTTTCTTTACTTACCTCGAAGCCTGTCAAAAGGCTAGTACAAGCTTCAGTCAGTCCATTTTTTGCGGACTGAACCTTCTGGACCACCGCACTCATAATAGCGCGGTGCTCCTCGTCGATGGAGGCACCTTGGAGCGCCTCCAGCATATTGTCTGGCGCCTCCGGTTGGACGGAGGCCGCCGGAACGATGGACTTGCTCCTCTTGGAAGGAGGTCCCCCGCCGGACTCTGGAACCTTTGAAGGTTCCAGAGCGGTGTCCGGCCTAGAGCCGGACTTGGAGCCCTGGGGGGGTTTCATCCCCTTTACTCCTGGAGTCCGGGAGGTCGCCTTGCGGCGCCTTCGGGACCACCTCCTCCCTGCTTGGAACCTGTTGGGACAACACCTCGGTGTCGTCCGTAGGGCGGGGGGAGGAAGTCGTCGGAAGCGAGTTCACCTCCGACGAGTCCAGTGAGCCGCTCGACGACGCGTCGAGCCGGTCTTTGGGTGGGCTGCATAAGCATATTCGACATAAGGGAAAGCTATGTAATAAACAAATACTATGAATTACTCCGGTATCTGGATACTTACGATTTTGCTAGGGGCTTGGCCCTGGGCATCCACTCATCTTCGCCGTCGTCGGCGTCGGCGGAGTAGTCCGGAGGAAGGGTTTTCCCCTTCTTGGACCCTCCAGCCTCCTCAGAGAGGGCGGCCTTCCTTTTCTTCCCTTCCCCCACTGGAGGGGGAGGGGTCTCTTCTTCCTCCTCCTCGTCTTCTCGGGAGGAGTGCGTCTTGGATTCGTCGGATGATGAATCCGACACCTCCAGGCACCGGGCACTCTTTCGAGTCCTCGCGGCCTTTTTTGCGGCCTTCTTCTCCGGCACCACATAGGGTGCCGGAACCAGCAGCTTCGCCAAGTGAGCGTCCACTGGGCCTTCGGGCAAAGGAGCTGGACAGTTGATCTGTCCAGACATCACCTGCCAATCCTGTCAAAGGTAAGGGAGTTTAGATCCCGCATAGAGTCAAACTATGGAAAACTATACCCTGTAAAAGGAAAAAACAGCTTACCGCGAGCACGTGACGCTGCGCGCTGAATCCACGATCCTCGGTAGCAGATGCGGGAGCCTCGGCGCCCTTGAAAAGCATCCTCCAGGCATCTTCGTACGTCGTGTCGAAGAGCCTGTTTAGAGTTTGATGCGGCGCCGGGTCGAACTCCCATAGATTGAAGGCCCGTCGTTGACACGGGAGGATCAGGCGGATGAGCATAACCTGGACTACGTTGACAAGCTTGAGCTTCTTGTCCACCAGGGTTTGGATGCATGTTTGGAGTCCGGTCAGCTCTCCTTTTTTACCCCAAGACAGGCTTGTCTCCTTCCAGGAGGTGAGCCGCGTAGGGGGGCCAGATCGAAACTCAGGGGGTGCGACCCATTCAGCATTGCGCGGCTCGGTGACGTAAAACCACCATGATTGCCACCCCTTCTGGGTCTCCACAAAGGAGCCCTCGAGCCACAGGATGTTGGCCATCTTGCCAACCATGGCACCGCCGCACTCCGCCTGGCTGCCGCGCACCACCTTTGGCTTGACGTTGAAAGTCTTAAGCCATAGGCCGAAATGGGGGCGGATGCGGAGGAACGCCTCGCACACGATGATGAACGCCGAGATTTTGAGGACGAAGTTCGGGGCCAGATCATGGAAATCCAGGCTGTAGTAGAACATGATCCCCCGGACAAATGGATGCAGAGGGAAGCCCAGTCCGCGGAGGAAATGGGGGAGGAATACCACCCTCTCATGGGGCCTAGGAGTGGGGATGAGCTGCCCCTTTTTGGGAAGCCGGTGCGCGATGTCGCTAGCTAGATATCCGGCCTTCCTTAGCTTTTTGATGTGTCCCTCCGTGACGGAGGAGACCATCCACTTGCCTCCCGCTCCGGACATGACTGGAGAAGGTTGAGGTGGTAGTGCGGACTTGGGCGCTGGAGCTCGAGTGCGCAAGAATGGATAGGCAAAGGAGGAAGAAGGCGTGGGTGAAAAGGTGGATCCTTATCCCCTTATATGGGTGGACGCAACTATGTGTCCCCACCAGCCTGGTAAAACTTGCTTATCTCCAAGCGCCATAATCAATGGCGCGGTTGGGTTACCCACGCCCGTATTGATGAGAATCCCGGAATAAGGGGACACGATCTCTGCTTTAACAAGACGTGCCAAGGAAACTGCCTCGCATAACGCGCTAAGATGGGACAGTAAAACAGTTTGAATAAAATCTTGGCCGTGGTGTGATGTCACACTACGGAGTACGTCAGCAGATTAGATTTGTGTAATTATTATTCTCTCTATGGCAATATGTGGAAACTTATTTTGCAGAGCTGGACACTATCTTTGTGTTCAAAATCTTCTATGAAGTACTTGGAGGAGGAACCCGCCTTGCAATGCCGAAGACAATCTGAGGGAGTCCTGGATTAGGGGGTGTTCGGATAGCCGGACTATACCTTCAGCCGGCCTCCTGGACTATGAAGATACAAGATTGAAGACTCCGTCCCATGTCCGGAAGGGACTTTCCTTGGCGTGGAAGGCAAGCTTGGCGATGCGGATGTTCAGATCTCCTACCATTGTAACCGACTCTATGTAACCCTAACCCTCTCCGGTGTCTATATAAGCCGGAGGGTTTTAGTCCGTAGGACAACATACACATCAACAATCATACCATAGGCTAGCTTCTAGGGTTTAGCCTCTTTGATCTCGTGGTAGATCTACTCTTGTACTACCCATACCATCAATATTAATCAAGCAGGACGTAGGGTTTTACCTCCATCAAGAGGGCCCGAACCTGGGTAAAACTTCGTGTCCCTTGCCTCCTGTTACCATCCGGCCTAGACGCACAGTTCGGGACCCCCTACCCGAGATCCGCCGGTTTTGACACCGACAACGATCAACATGGGACTTTGGCCAGTAGTGAGCTTGAAGTCTGGCATAGGTGTGTTGTGGTCCTTGTGCCAGAGATCAATATACTCAAGGATCAGCTTTGGATCCAACATCAATGGCACATTTGTGCCTTTGGCTCTAGCGGCCCTTTGCTGTCTGTCTCTGATGATTTCTTCAAGTGCTTCATCATCAGGTTCGTCATCACTAGACGGAACATGGAAGGCGACCTGCTTCTTATGAGGACTTGGTCTAGTGCCTCGTCCAGCAGTGGCCTTTATCTTCAGTGGAGTGGGGCCGGTTGAGGATTGCGGAGGAGATGAAGAACTTGCAGAGGTTCCTGAGGCAATTGAGATGCCTTTGGTCCTTTGACACGAGGCGAGATGCGTAGGTGATGAGGACTTTGCCGGAGGAGCCGAAGACTTTGGAGGAGCTGGAGCAGCATGAGGAATTTGCTGTGAGGGTTTTGCAGAACTGTGTTGTGAGGGCATTGCTGAGGTGCTTGGCCGCGAGGGAATTGAAGCAGAGGCACTGGGCTTGTGTGTGGGCTTCTTGGGCATATCCTTCTTGGGATTGCTAGTAGAGGCCTCAGTAGTGGCAGCAGTAGTAGCAGAGTCTTCATTGAATTTCCTCACTTCTTCTTTAGCCATTTTGTCTAGCTTCGCTTGTCGTTTTGCCCATTCATCAAGACAGTCCTCACCATGCTTGAGGCTAGTGGGATCAGCTTCTTGGCCAGGTGCCAATGGAGGTCTTGGGAAAGGAGGGTGAAGAGCGAATTTCTTCATGTACTTTGGAGTGACATACGTGTACTCCCTCCATTCCCGTGCCCATCTCTTCTCAATTTTCTGAATGCGCACTTTGCGCTCATTCTTTGTTTCCTCAGGGGGTGTGCAGTACCCTACATAGATGTCTTCGGGGATTTCAAAAGCAGTGTTGACCTCCAGTCTCTTGCCTCTCTTCCGAGGTTTCTTGCCGTCATCCATTTTCTTTAGCTGAGGATTTTGAACAATTGAGTTCTCTGACGAGGTATGCCACTTTTCTTTCAGGAACGCTGCAAATGAGTTAAGTTGATGAGAACCTAGTGATTCAGCAGTGGACATGAGTACCTGTGAACAAAGTATAGGTGCGAAGAATTTGAAGAGGTCATATGCGTTCTCAGAAGTTTTTGCAAAAAGAACAAGTTTGAGGAATTTTACCAGATGTGTCTTGAGGAATTTCACTAAGCGTTCTTTGACTTAGGTTCCACAGTTGTATAGATTGAAAATCCACACAATTGAGGAATCTTAAAGAAAAATGTTTCTTAGAGAAACAGATCAAGGACAGATATTCGTGTGAGGTGTTTAGAGTGTGAAGATTGAAAAATAAACACCTTTTGGAGATTTGTGGAAATCATCAGAATCAACAAGGGCGGTAAAAGTAACTTTTATTTACCCTTGACAAAGAACACGATGAACTAGGAATGTAGATTGGAAGTTCATTAATCCAGATCTTCCACGCCCTAACTTGGCAGAGGAACACAACTACGACGGCGGAGGAGTGAAGAAATCTGCGGCCGGCGCGAGTACGACGGCGACGAGGTTGAGGCAGTGAATCTCTTCCTCACCGGCGATGATGGAAGTAGCGGCGGCACTAGGTCTTGAGAGCTTGAGCGAGGGAGTGAGGTTGAGAGGAATAAAAAAGTCTCAGGAGGGTGAGGGGTATATATAGCCGAGGTGAAAAACTGCTCGCCCGAGGAAAATGGACGAACATGCCCCTGACCCTTCCCATCCTAGCGACATGTGTCACCCACGTACAGAGTGGTGGCGATTGTGTGAGATCGTGGGTGAATAGATAAGTCTTATCGTGGGATGTGGAACGGTTTAGGCGGCAAAAAGGCGAAAATTTAGATAAGAAAATTTTAATGTTTCATTCACAAATTCTTCAGCTGACAAGGACACAGTGAAGATTTGGAATGGGTTTCAAATAGAACGCACATGAAGAATTTGTGAACAGGCTGGGTTGAGTATATCATAGATGGGGAAGGGTCTGATCACATTCACTTAGCAGAAAGAGAAGGCAACTTGAAGAAATAGCAATAAGTGAATGTTGTAGAGGATATAAACTCACATATAATATATATATATATAGTCAATGAAGAAAAACAACAGAGACAGTGAAGACAATGCAAAGTTGAAGAAATCGAACAACTGAGGAATTTCAAGATTGAAGAAAAACTCAAATTGAAGATTTTCAACTTTTGTTGGTGGCGTAACCCACCGTATAAGAATGCTCCGTATAAGAATGCTGATTTCAGACGCCGCGTACAATTGTCATAGGGCTCTGAGAATCAAATTCTTCGTTAATTTCTTCACACTTAGAGGGTTAGTCTTCATTGATTGAAAAAATGTTACTTCGTGTGTTGCACATCTAAGTCATCAATTTTGCATAAGTGTTAGGATGTGTGTCCTTTTCAAAGGACATTCCAAGATTCTAAGATATTTAGCTCGCACCGCAACTTGCTAAATCTCTTCTCATCCAAGGGCTTTGTGAAGATATCGGCTAGCTGTTCTTCAGTCTTCACGTGCTCAATAAAGATGTCGCCCTTCAACACATGATCACGAAGAAAATGATGACGAATCTGAATGTTCTTTGTCTTCGAGTGCTAAACTGGGTTGTGAGCAATCTTGATGGCACTCTCATTGTCACAGTAGAGAGGCACATGCTTCACATTGATGCCGTAGTCCTTTAGGGTTTGCTTCATCCATAGCAATTGAGCACAACACGAACCAGCAGCAATGTACTCAGCTTCAGCAGTAGAGAGTGATACGCAGTTCTGTTTCTTCAAGGACCAACATACCAAAGATCGTCTGAGAAAATGGCATGTGCCTAATGTTGACTTGTGGTCCACACGATCACCAGCATAGTCAGAGTCTGAATATCCAATGAGATCAAAAGCCGAGCCCTTGGGATACCATAATCCAAGTGTTGGAGTGTGAGCTAGATATCAAAGAATATGCTTCACATCCTTATGGTGTGATTCCTTCGGTGTAGCTTGAAAGTGGGCACACATGCAAACACTAAGCATAATATTTGGCCTAGATGCACATGAATACAATAAAGAGCCAATCATTGAGCGGTATACATTTTGATCGAAGTCAATACCATTTTCATCAGTGCATAGATGGCCATTTGTGGGCACAGGGATTTTGACGCCTTTGCAATCTTGCATGCCGAATTTCCTCAATACATCCTTGAGGTATTTCTCCTGAGATATGAAGATGCCATTGTGTGGTTGATGAATCTGAAAACCTAAGAAGAATTTCAATTCTCCCATCATAGACATTTGATATTCTTCACTCATCATATAGGCAAATTCATCACGGGTTTGAAGCCTTTCTTCATGAGGAATTCCTTCAAGGTATCATACCACGCCCGAGGGGCCTGCTTGAGGCCATAGAGGGCCTTGTTGAGTCTGAAGACTTTGTCAGGATGCTTTGGATCCTCAAAACCTGGGGGTTGAGCAACATATACTTCTTCCTCAAGCTTACCATTGAGGAATGCACTTTTCACATCCGTTTGATATAAGATGATATTATGATGGTTAGCATAAGCAAGTAGTATGCGAATAGCCTCAAGTCTAGCAGCAGGTGCAAAAGTTTCATCAAAATCAATTCCTTCAACCTGTGTGTAGCCTTGAGCTTCAAGTCATGCCTTATTCCTCACCACAAGTCCATTTTCATCTTGCTTGTTGCGGTAGATCCACTTTGTGCCGATGATATTGTGCTTGCGAGGGTCTGGTCGCTTGACAAGTTCCTAGACATTGTTGAGCTCGAACTGATGTAATTCTTCTTGCATGGCTTGAATCCACTCAGGCTCCAGAAATGCTTCATCTACCTTAGTGGGCTCTGTGATAGAGACGAAAGCAAAGTTCCCACAAAAGTTAGACAAATGTGAAGCTTTTGAGTGTGTGAGAGGACCTGGTGCTTTGATGTCGTTGATGATTCTCTCAATATGCACTTCATTAGCAACGTGAGGATGAGCTGGTTGATGACGAGGAATTTGCTCAGCATTTTCTTTAGAGCCATTTTCTTCAGGTGCACCAGAATGATGTTCTTCACGATCAGGAATGACTTCTTTAGCAGATTCTTCGGTAGGGATGACATCCTCATTGGCCTTGAACTTAATGGATTCCTCAGGTGGTATTTCATCTAGCATAGGAGGTAGGTGCTCTCTTTGTGAGCCATTAGTTTCATCGAACCACACATCTACAGTTTCAACAACCTTGTGGTGATAGGTGTTGAAGACTCTGTAGGTGTGCGAGCCCTTTCCATAACTAAGCATAAAACCTTCATGTGCTTTCCATGCAAATTTAGAATTGTGATGAGGATCTCTAATCCAACATTTAGCACCAAAGATTTTGAAATAACTCACATTTGGTTTCTTGTCAGTGAGGAGTTCATATGAGGTCTTTTTGAAGAATTTGTGAATATATACCCTATTGATGATGTGGCATGCAGTATCAATTGCCTCAGGCCAGAAGCGAGGAGGCGTCTTGTACTCATCAAGCATAGTGCGAGCCATCTCAACAATAGTCCTATTCTTGCGCTCCACGACTCCATTTTGCTGAGGAGTATAAGGAGCAGATAACTCATGAGTAATACCAAGTTCATCAAGACCAGCATTCTTGAACTCAGTTCCATTGTAACTTCTGATGTGCTTGATCTTCACACCAAAGTTGGTTGAAGCCCTCGAGGAAAATCGTTTGAATAATTCCTGCACTTCAGTTTTGTAAGTGATGATATGCACCCATGTATAACGAGAATAGTCATCAACAATGACAAAGCCATATAAAGATGCAGCATTAGTAAATGTGGCATAATGAGTAGGGCCAAAGAGATCCATGTGAAGTAATTCAAATGGACGAGTGGTAGCCATGATGGTCTTTGAGGGATGCTTGGCCTTGGTCATCTTTCCAGCTTCACAAGCTCCGCACAAATGGTCCTTGAGGAATTTGGCACCCTCGATGCAAATGACATGCTTCTTCTTCGTGAGCATGTGCAAGTTCCTCATGCCAGCATGACCAAGTTGTCGATGCCATAGCCGAGCTTCTGAAGCTTTTGCATGTAGACATGTAGCAGGTTGTGGTCCTGTAGAGAAATCAACAATATGCAAATCTCCTCTCCTAAAGCCTTTGAAGACTTTGGAATTGTCAGCTTCCATGATCACAACACAATGATACTTTCCAAATACAACAACCATATCAAGATCACAAAGGATTGAGGCAGACATGAGGTTGAACCCTAAGGACTCGACAAGCATGACTTTTTCCATGTGTCGATCCTTTGAGATTGCAACCTTACCTAGACCCAATACCTTGCTTTTGCCTTTGTCAGCATAGGTGATATGCTTCAGATGCGATGGAGATAAAGTAGTGTCCATCAATAAGTTCCTGTCACCAGTCATGTGATTTGTACATCCACTGTCGAGGACCCACTCAGTGGCCTTGGGTTGATCATCCTGCAGATGAATTAGTGCATCTTACGAACTCATATACTTCATCAGTGAAGAATATGACATCAATTTCATCAGATCAATTTCATCAAGCGATATAACAGGTAAAGCAGTATGAGGACGTGAGAAATGAAAAACATTTCTTCATGATTAGCTTGCGTCCTTTCAAGCATCTTCGGGTCTCCAGCACATTCTTGGGACGTTTAAGTTTGTCTGGAGACCTGACCATGCATAAGAGATTAGTTCTTTTTCTTCACCACCCACATCTGGAGGGGTAGCAAAGAGTTCATCATTCTGCGAGCTCCATAAGAGAAAGGTGGCATAGATGCCAATCCACTTTGTTTCACATAAGAGGGTTTAGTGTAAGCATATGAATAAGCAGAGAAATTCTTTGAGGACTTATGAACATAATGATTTGAAGAATAATGCACATATTCATAACCCTTAGATCTTCCATGCGAAACAGAAGTGTTAGCACAATGATGTTCATATGAGGATTTTGATCCTTTTGAGGAATTTGATCCATAAGATGACTTGGATCCATATGAAGAATTTCGTCCATATGAAGGATTGGATCTGGGATTCCTGTTCTTCACAGGTGGTGTCATGATGACATTCACCTGAAGACTTTCAAGGCACCTTTTGGGAACCCAGATTTTCTTCACAGGGGGACCATTCCTGCAGTTAGTGCCAACATATCTAGCAAATACTTCACCATTCTGATTTTTGAACAGCTTATAGTTGGAGTCAAATGACTCTTCAGAAGAATATGAAGATTCACATGTAAAGCCAGATAAGGTAGATGGATCCACTGAAGGTCCCTTCGCAGCAACCCATGAGGTTTCGGGATACTACTCAGGTTTCCAGCAGGTCCCATCAGCATTGAGTTTCCTCTCAAAGGCAATGCCCTCTTTCATAGGGTTCCTGTTGAGAATCTACTTTTTAAGCACATCACAAAGTGTCTGATGCCCTTTGAGGCTTTTGTACATGCCTGTCACATACAATTCCTTCAGCCATGCATGGTCAGTGATACTAGTAGCATCCTCAGATGAGGAATTAGTGATAGCAGAGACAGTTGAAGAATTTGCAGCAATAGAAGCATTTGAACTTTCATGTGAAGAATTAGCAGTTTCTCGTTCAATGCACTTCAAACATGGAGGATTAAATTCTTCCTGAGCAGCACTGATTTATTGAGCAAGTAATGAATCATGCTCCTTCTAAAGATCTTCATAACTCCCACTTGGCTGCTCAAGGTATTTCTTTCTTTGAAGAAATTCATAAGAAAGCTTCTCATGATCAGATAAGAGAGTGTTATGATGAATCTGAAGATTATCAAACTTAGTCTGAAGTCTCTGAAGACTTTCAGCCAAAGCTTTAGAATGATCCATTTCTTCACCCAACATACCATCACTCTCATCTAGCATGTTTTGAACTTTTTCCAAATCTCTTTGTTGTTTAGTGGCAAGGGAAGCAAGTTTGGTATAGCTGGGTCCAAATTCATCACCCGATTCATCATCACTGGACTCAGATAGGTAGCATTCAGTTACCTTGGCACCTTTTTCCATAAGGCATGGTGAAGAGGATGATGATTCTGGATCAAAAGTCATAGCCTTGTGCAATTCCATGAAATCCTCAAACCAGGGATCATGATGAGTTCGATGACCTTCATAGACCTCAGAGAGTCGGTCCCAGATGAGCTTCGCATGACTGAGATGCATAATGTTCCTGAACTGATTTCGAGACAAGCCAGAGCAGATGATGTCCTTTGCCATGAGGTTAAGTAGAGTGTACTTGTGAATAACATCAGCCTCCACCATCTTGCAGAGATCGGTAAGGCCAATCTCACTGACGGTCCATAGTTCGCTGTTCATCGCCATGAGGCACTTCTTCATCATGGCCTTCCACTTGGGGTAATCATGGCCGTCAAAGATGGGGCATGTCAATGCCTTCATTCCCGCGGTCGACATAACTAAAACTCCAGGTGGTTAAACGAAAATCACATAGAACAAGGGAGTACCTTGCTCTAATACCAATTGAAAGTGTGTTAAGTCGACTAGAGGGGGTGAATAGGCAATTTTTATGAATTCTTCACTGAGGAATTTCAGGATGAGGAAATTCCTTAGCGAAGAACTACTTGCAGCGGAATAAGTACTCAGGTGCAAACATAACAAAGTAGTACCATAGTCATCATGATGAAATGAAAACAAGCACAGAGTACAGAAAGCGTAAACACAGGATAAGCTGGTTGAAGACAAACTGATTGAAGATATTGAACTGAGGAAATTGAGAAAGTCTGCAGTCAAAGTCTTCAAACAATAGCGATCAAGTACACAACACAGTAATGAGGAAATGAAAGGGTTGAGGAAATAGAACCAGTTAGCTCGGTGAATACAATGATTTGGTAGACCAGTTCCAACTATTGTGATAGTTGTACGTCTGGTTGGAGCGGCTAGGTATTTAAACCTGAGGACACACAGTCCTCACCATATTCTCCTTGAACTAAGGTCACAGAGACCTCGTCCAATCACTCGTGGTAAGTCTTCAGGTGATTTCCAAACCTTCATAGACTCGGTCACTTGGCGATCCACAATTTCCTCTTGGATGCTCTAGACCATGACGCCTAACCGTCTAGAGGATGCACAGTCCTCAAAGGTAACAACTGTCGGTTCCACACAGTAACAATCTCTTCAGTGATGCTCAATCACTTTGGTTTTGTAGGTGTTTGGTTTGGGGTTTTCCTCACTTGATGATTTTCGCTCAAAGTCCTCGGAGGATGGGATGCTCCCAGTGACAAGTGTTAGTTTCTCACGGAGCAGCCAACCAGCTAGTGGTTGTAGGGGGCGGCTATTTATAGCCTAGGGAGTAGCCCGACATGATAAGACATAAATGCCCTTCAATGATATGACAGTTAGGTGGATAAGATATTTTGGGACAGCTGGCGCATAGCACAACAACAGTCGGAAATTTGAGGTTCAAATTCCTCAGGGCTATCATGTTCCTCACTTTTAGGCAATACACACTGGCGAATTCCTAACTCCTTAGTCAGAACAAATTCCTCAAAGACCAAAAGAACTTCATCTCTGTCACTGAAGAAATTGACTGAACTGTATGAGATTTCCAATGGCTTCACTCGAAGGGATTGGTAGGTGTAGGATATTGAGTTGAGCATCACTTGGAAACTTTTCCTTAGTTTTACCTCGACCCCCTTTAACAGTACGGTGTTTCCTATGACTCAAGAAAGAGAAAAATGAAACTACGAAAACAAAAGTCTTCATGCTTCATCTTCCTCGCATGAATATCAAGTCTTCACAGTCACACCAATTTCTCCACTTTCAAAGTCTTCATAAAGTCTTCAGTTGAAGACATCCATTTTTAGGGGTCGACTTTCTCTGTAAATATCAAACTCCTCAAAGATTTATAGACCTATGTACACTCACAAACACATTAGTCCCTTAACCTATAAGTCTTCAATACACCAAAATCACTAAGGGGCACTAGATGCAGTTACACCTAATTCATCATAATAAACAGTAGGAGGGTATTGGGAAATATTTTCCCTTTTTGGTGTGCAAAGGCACTCCCAATTCACTCCGCAAAAAGTGACATGCTCATAAGAAACATTTTTGTTATCACTTGTGCAATCACCATTAGCATTTTGGATATTCAAAGAATTCATACTAACAACATTGCAATCATGCTCATCATTCAAATATTTTGTGCCAAACATTTTATTGGCTTCTTCTTCTAATAATTGAGCACAATTTTCCGATCCATCATTTTCAAGAAAGATATTATAAAGATGATCAATAATATGATGCAACCTCAATTCCAATTTTATGTAGTTTTCTTTTATAAGCCAAACTAGTGATAAAACAAGAAACTAAAAGATTCAATTGCAAGATCTAAAGATATACCTTCAAGCACTCACCTTCCCGGCAACGGCACCAGAAAAGAGCTTGATGTCTACTATGCAACTTCATTCTTGTAGACTCGTGTTGGGCCTGCAAGCGTAGAGTTTTATCAGTCCCTCAAGTGGATGACCTAAGGTTTATCAGTCCATGGGAGGTGTAGGATGAAGATGGTCTCTCTCAAACAATCCTGCAACCAAATACAAGAAATCTCTTGTGTCCCCAACACACCCAATACAATGGCAAATTGTATATGTGCACTAGTTCAGCGAAGAGATGGTGATAAAAGTGTAATATGGATGGTAGAAATATATTTTTATAATATGAATAAATAAAAACAGCAAGGTAGCAAATAGTAAACGAGCACAAAACGGTATTGCAATGCTTGAAAATGAGGCCTAGGGTCCGTATTTCGCTAGTGAAATCTATCAACAATGCTAATATAATTGGATCACATAACCACCCCTCAAAGTGCGATGAAGAATCACTCCAAAGTTCCTATCTAGCGGAGAACATAAGAATAAATTGTTTGTAGGGTACGAAACCACCTCAAGAGTTCTTACTAAAATAACACAAAGCTATTCTTTCTGTTCGATATATCCTAGAGTTCGTACTAAAATAACACCAAAGCAAATTCATACTCATAATACTCAATCCAACACGAAGAACTTCAAAGAGCGCCCCAAGATTTCTACTGGAGAAATGAAGACAAGAACATGCATCAACCCCTATGCATAGATTACCCCAATGTCACCTCGGGAATCCGCAAGTTGAGTACCAAAACATATATCAAATGAATCAATATGATACCCCATTGTCACCATGAGTATTCAATTGCAAGACATATGTCAAGTTTTCTCAAATCCATAAAACTATTCAATCCGATAACAACGAAATGTCAAAGGGAAACTCAATTCATCACAACAAGATAGAGAGGGGAAAACACAATATGATTCGACTATATTAACAAAGCCCGTGATACATCAAGATCGTGGAATCTCAAGAACACGAGAGAGAGAGAGAGAGAGATTAAACACTTAGCTACTGGTACAAACCCTCATCCCCGAGGGTGGACTACTCCCTCCTCATCGTGCTGGCCGCCGGGATGATGAAGATGGCCACCGAAGATGATTCCCCCCTCCGGCAGGGTGCCGGAACGGGTCTACATTTGTTTTCGGTGGCTACAGAGCCCTGCGGCGGTGGAACTTCTGATCTAGGTTAACCCTGAAGGTTATCAGAATATTTGATAATTTATAGTGCAAAGAGGGGGTGCGGGAGGCCACCGAGGTGGGCACAACCCACCACGGCGCACCAGGGCCGCCCACCTGGGTGCGCCAGGCGGCCCTGGCGCGCCCTGGTGGGTTCTGCCCCCTCGGGGCACCTCCCAGGTGCAGCTCTGGCCCATTGGGTTCCTTCTGGTCCAAAAAAAATCTCCAAAAAGTTTCGAGGTGTTTGAACTCCATTTGATATTGATTTCCTGCGATGTAAAAAACAAGCAAAAAACAGCAACTGGCACTAGGCACAGGGTCAATAGGTTAGTCCCAAAAATGATATAAAGTTGCTATAAAATGATAGTAAAACACCCAAGAATTATAAAATAACAGCATGGATACTTCATAAATTATAGATACGTTGGAGACGTATCATTCTTCAATCACTACCACCAAACTACAAAAGCTTCGTGATGAACTATGATATGCAAGGGATGTATAAGACAATTCCCGTGCTCTTCGCGATGCTAAAGGCCGCGGAGGTAGAAATCAAGAAGGAGCATCAAGTGTTGTTCATTAGCAAGACCACTAGTTTCAAGAAAAAGGGCAAAGGGAAGAAGGGGAACTTCAAGAAGAACAGCAAGCAAGTTGCTACTCAACTGAAGAAGCCCAAGTCTGGACCTAAGCCTGAGATAGAGTGCTTCTACTGCAAAGGGACTGGTCACTGGAAGTGGAACTTCCCCAAGTATTTGGCGTATAAGAAGGAATGCAAAGTGAAAGGTATATTTGATATACATGTTATTGATGTGTACCTTACTAATGCTCGTAGTAGCGCCTGGGTATTTGATACTGGTTTTATTGCTCATATTTGCAACTCGAAATAGGGGCTACGGATTAAACAAGATTGGCTAAGGACTAGGTGATGATGCACGTGGGAAATGGTTCCAAAGTCGATGTGATCGCTGTCGGCACGCTACCTCTACATCTACCGTCGGGATTAGTTTTAGACATAAATAATTGTTATTTGGTGCCAGCGTTAAGCATGAACATTATATCTGGATCTTGTTTGATGTGAGACAGTTATTCATTTAAATCAGAGAATAATGGTTGTTCTATTTATATGAGTAATATCTTATATGGTCATGCACCCTTGATGAGTGGTCTATTTTTGTTGAATCTCGATTGTAGTGATACACATATTCATAATATTGAAGCCAAAAGATGCAAGGTTAATAATGATAGTGCAACTTATTTGTGGCACTGCCGTTTAGGTCATATTGGTGTAAAGCGCATGAAGAAACTCCATGCTGATGGGCTTTTGGAATCACTAGATTATGAATCACTTGATGCTTGCGAACCATGCTTCGTGGGCAAGATGACTAAGACTCAGTTCTCCAGAACAATGGACTGAGCAACTGACTTATTGGAAATAATACATACTGATGTGTGCGGTCCGATGAGTGTTGAGGCTCGCGGCAGGTATCGTTATTTTCTGACCTTCACAGAAGATTTGAGCAGATATGGGTGTATCTACTTGATGAAACATAAGTCTGAAACACTTGAAAGAATTTCAGAGTGAAGTGGAAAATCATCGTAACAAGAAAATAAAGTTTCTACGATCTGATCATGGAGGTGAATATTTGAGTTATGAGTTTGGTCTTCATTTGAAACAAAGTGGAATAGTTTGCAACTCACGCCACTTGGAACACCACAGTGTAATGGTGTGTCTGAACATCGTAACCATACTTTATTGGATAATTCCAGTTCTGCCCCTAAGTTGAACCCACTACTCAGTTTTGCCCCTAATTTTTAGGTATGCTCAGTTTTGCCCCTCCGCCGTTAGTGTCACTTATAGAAACGCCCTTTTGCGATGTTGCCGTCTGGTCAACGTACTTTGACCATCCAGAAAAATAGCAAAAAATTCAAAAAAATTATGAAATTTTGTGGGATCGAAGATAGTCATGTCCGCAAGGCGTGTGCAAATTTTTGTGTTGGTTGGACACTCCGGGAGCTCGTGGCAAAGGAAAAAATAATAATTTATGCCTATGAACAGTAAATTCAAAAAAAGCAAGAAAATTCAAAAAATTTGAATTTATTTGGCGTCAAAGAGGCTTGAGTGCGCAAGGTGCTTGCAAGTTTTGGTGATCAAATGACGTACGAGGCGCTCTAGAGAGAAAAGAAAAAATAGCGCATTTTTTCAAAGTTTTTTTGACCTAAAATTTGTTTTTTTCTCCACGAGCTCCTACGATGTCCAAACACAACAAAAATGTGCACACATCTTGCGCACGTGAGTATCTTCAGTCCCACTAAATTTCATTTTATTATTTTTTTTCTTTTTTTTGAATTTACGGTTCACATGCGTACAAAAATTATGTTTTCCTTTGCCACGAGCTCCCAGGGTGTCTGAATGGCATGAAAATTTGTACACACCTTGCAGACATGAGTATCTTCGATCCCACAAAGTTTCAATTTTTTTTGATTTTTTTGCTATTTTTTTAGGACGGTCAAAGACCTTTGACCAGACGGTAACGACAGAGAAGGGCATTTCTATAAGTGAAACTAACGGTGGAGGGGCAAAACTGAGCATACCTAAAAATTAGGGGCAAAACTGAGTAGTGGGTTCGAGTTAAGGGCATAGATGTAAATGTCCCTACTTTATTAGATATGGTGCGATCTATGATGTCTCTTACTGATTTACAGTTATTGTTTTGGGGTTATGCTTTAGAGATGGTTGCATTGACGGTAAATAGGGCACCATCTAAATCCGTTGAGACGACACCATATGAACTATGGTTTGGCAAGAAACCTAAGCTGTCGTTTCTTAAAGTTTGGGGTTGTGATGCTTATGTGAAAATGCTTCAACCTGATAAGCTCGAACCTGACAAGTGCTCCCTGGGTGATTTTGGTAATTAATCTCAACATATCTCTTGTTGGACTAATGCTTCTACCTAGTATGTTTCAGATAAGTTCAACAATGGACTGGCATGGACTAGAGGATGTGGAACCCCTTCAAGATGCTGAGCACAAAGGATTGGCTCAAGCTCAGGACTCTACATTTTCTATTTGAGTGATCCAAGATCACATTGAGTTCATAGGAAAGCCAATACTATTAAGAGGGGATAAGGTGTTGCTTAATGAGGTTCTTGCTCAAAGTGCTTAGTGATGTGCTCCAAAGCCCTCAACCACTTTCTCACATCCACATATGTCCCATACCAAAAGTTAAACTCGGCCCCATCGAAACTTTCTATCCAGCGCCACCGAGTTCTCTTGACATAGCCACTTCCAGAAACCCTAATCAATTCGATCTCACCGAGATGAGCTTGCAAACTCTCTATTGCCTATTGCAATAATTTCGGTCCCACCAAGGTATGCAATCGGTCCCACCGAGTTTGCTTGGCCAACTCTCTGTTTCGCTTATTACCCAAATCGGCTCCACCGAGTTTGTGTAGTCGGTCAAACCGAGTTGAGTCTTTACCCTAACCCTAGAACAACGGTCCTACCGAGTTGATCATATCGGTCCCACCGAAATTCCTAACGGTCACATTATGAACTAAATCGGTATGACCAAGTTATCTGAACCGGTCCCACCGAGTTTGGTAAATTGTGTGTAACGGTTAGATTTTGTTTGGAGGCTATATATACCCCTCCACCCACTCTTCATTCATGGATATAACCATCAGAACATGCCTACACTTCCAACATACATTTTCTGAGAGAGAACCACCTACACTTGTGTTGAGGTCAAGATATTCCATTCCAATCACATAAATCTTGATCTCTAGCCTTCCCCAAGTTGCTTTCCACTCAAATCTTCTTTCTACCAAATCCAAATCCTATGAGAGAGAGTTGAGTGTTGAGGAGACTATCATTTGAAGCACAAGAGCAAGGAGTTCATCATCAACACACCATTTGTTACCTCTTGGAGAGTGGTGTCTCCTAGATTGGTTAGGTGTCACTTGGGAGCCTCCGTTAAGATTGTGGAGTTGAACCAAGGAGTTTGTAAGGGCAAGGAGATCGCCTACTTCATGAAGATCTACCCGAGTGAGGCAAGTCCTTCGTGGGCGATGACCATGGTGGGATAGACAAGGTTGCTTCTTCGTGGACCCTTCGTGGGTGGAGCCCTCTGTGGACTCGCGCAACCGTTACCCTTCGCGGGTTGAAGTCTCCATCAACGTGGATGTATTATAGCACCACCTATTGGAAGCACGGATAAAAAATCTCCGTGTCTCCAAATTGCATTTGCACACTCCAATCCCATCCCTTTACATTCTTGCAACTTGCATGCTTTACTTTCCGCTGCTCATATACTCTTGTCATGCTTGCTTGATATGTATTGTGAATGTTTAAACTTGTTCCAAAACTCCACTTCAACTTCAAGTATTTAAAAACTGCAACTTTTCTTACTTAGAGTCTATTCACCCCCCCCCTCTAGACACCTCTTCTTGATCCTTTTAATTGGTATCGGAGCTTTGGTCTCCATTGCTTTGGTTTAATCACCATTGGAAGAAGATGGATGAGTCTACGTTGGGGAGTCTTAGATGTAGAGTGCCTATTCTTGATGGAGAGTTCTTTCATGAGTGGAAAAATGAGATGCTTGAGATTTTCAATGAATATCATTTGAACAAGTACCTTACTAGCCCTTGTGCACCTCATGTTGATCCTTTGCATCCTACCCTTGAAGATTCTATTGACATGAACCGCAACCTTAGAACTGTTAATCTTATCACTAGAGGCTTGCCTAGAAACTTGATTGGATGTTTGCCTACTCTTGATTGTGCCTACACTATATGGAGATTTCTTGAGGAAAGATTTCCAAACTATTCCTTACAAAATTTAGATGAAATTCTTCATAAGTCTATTGCCTTGAGTAAGATGAATTCTAGTGATCATATGTTTGGCGATTGTCTATTTGAGCTTACCAATCTCATGCATGTCAAAGGAGATGTTGGAATCATTAGCAATATCATACCCAAAGCTATTAGAATTCATAAAGGTGACCATTGTGATGATCATTTATCTAATGAATTACCCTCTCTAGGAAATGATCAAATACAAGATGATGTTGAACATGGATACTATGATGAGGATGATGAATAGTGATAGTGATCTTGACGATGCGATGAGACACTTTGGTCTTATGGCTGGAGGAAAGGAATGGGTTCCTGATAGTGGATGTATTGATCATATGACCGGAGACAAAGATATGTTTCGTGAGCTTGCTGAAAACGACGGCCCTCGAAAGTATGTCACTTTTGGTGATAACTCAAAGGGTAAGGTGGTTGGCCTCAGTAAGGTGGCCATCTCACATGATATCTCCATACAAAATGTCATGCTCGTTGAATCTCTTGGGCACAATTTACTTTCAGTATCTAGACTTGCTGATTTCGGTTTCAATGTCCTATTTACTGAAGTGGATTGCCATGTGTTTCGAAGAGACAATCATAAAATGGTCTTTACCGGTATACGTAGAGGTGATCTTTACATTGTTGGTTTCACTAAAAATGCTCAACCTAGAACTTGCTTAATTGCTAAATCTTCTAAAGGCTGGTTGTGGCATAGAAGGTTAGGTCATGTGGGCATGCGCTTGATAATCTTATTAAAGGTGATCATATCCTTGGAGTAAAAGATGTTATATTTGACAAGGATAGACTTTGTAGTGCTTGTCAAGCAGGAAAACAAGTTGGAGGGAGTCACCCCGTGAAGAACATCATGACCATGAGAAGACCGCTCGAGCTACTTCACATGGATCTCTTTGGTCCTAATGCCTACAAGAGTCTCGGTGGTAACTCATTTGGTCTAGTCATAGTCGATGATTTTTCAAGATTTACATGGGTGTTCTTCCTTTATGATAAATAGTAGGTCCAAAAGATCTTCAAAAACTTTGCTAGGAAGGCCCAAAATCAATTTGAAGTGAAGATCAAGAAGGTTCAAAGTGACAACGGAACAGAGTTCAAGAACGCAAATGTGGATACCTTTCTTGACGAAGAGGGGATTTCACACGAGTTCTCGGCTACGTACACACCTCAACAAAATGGAGTTGTTGAGAGGAAGAACCGGACTCTTATCGAGATGGCAAGAATGATGCTTGATGAGTACAAGACTCCAAAACACTTTTGGGCGGAAGCGGTTGAGACAACTTGTCATGCAATAAATCACTTGTATATTCACAAGCTACTCGGCAAGACGACATACGAGCTCCTCACCGGTAACAAACCCCAAGTTGGATACTTTCGAGTATTCGGCTCAAAGTGCTACATTCTTGATAAGCATCACCATTCTAAATTTGCTCCTAAATCTCATGAAGGTTTCCTACTTGGTTATGGCTCAAACTCTCACACTTACGTGTCTACAACAATTTCACCCGAAAGGTTGAAGAGGCGGTAGATGTGAAGTTTGACGAATCTAACGGCTCGCAAGTACAGAAATTGCCAATTGATGTAGGAGAAAAAGACCCTTCGGAAGCAATCCAAGACTTGTCTATTGGCAAGATTCATCCAACGGAGGTGAAGGAGAGTACCTCGTCCGTCCAAGTGGAAGCTTCCACCTCACGACAAGGTGAACCAAGAGTTGATACGGAAGCATCCACAAGTGGGACACACCAAGACGAAGAAAACGAGGAAGTACACCAAGATGAACATCAACAACCTCCTTCTCCACCACGACAAGAGAACGACAACGTCAACAATGAAGAAGGCCAAGAAGAAGAACAAGATGAAGAGGATGTTCCACCCCGAGCCAAGCAAAAGCTACCACGAGTTCGAGCAAGAGTCGCCAAAGACCATCCCATCAAGCAAATCTACAATGATATCCAAACCGGGAGAATCACTTTCTCTAAAACTCGTTTGGCTAACTTTTGTGAACATTATTCATTCATCTCTAGCATTGAACCTATGAAGGTTGAAAAAGCGTTGGAAGATCTGGATTGGATAAATGCCATGCACGAAGAGCTACACAACTTTGAGAGAAATCAAGTGTGGACATTGGTTGAGAAGCCCGACAACAACCACAACATCATCGGTACCAAATGGGTGTTTTGCAACAAGCAAGATGAAGATGGACAAGTTGTTCGCAACAAAGCATGTCTAGTCACCCAAGGCTACACTCAAGTCAAAGGTATGGACTATGGTGAGACATATGCCCCCGTTGCTAGACTTGAGTCCATTCGCATCTTACTTGCTTATGCTAATCACCATGATATCACATTGTACCAAATGTGAATTAAAAGTGCTTTTTAAATGGTGAAATTGAGGAGGAAGTTTATGTTAAGCAACCTCTCGTCTTTGTCAATCCTAAGAAACCTAATCATGTTTACAAACTTCACAAAGCTCTTTATGGTCTTAAACAAGCTCCTAGAGCGTGGTATAAATGCTTGACCAAGTTCCTTATTGAAAAAGGCTTTGAAATTGGGAAAATAGATTCTACTCTTTTTACTACAAGGGTTAATGGAGAACTATTTGTGTGCCAAGTTTATGTTGATGATATAATATTTGGTTCGACTAACCCTCATTTTTGTGAGAAGTTTGGAAAGCTAATGTTGAAGAAGTTTGAGATGTCTATGATGAGTGAACTCAAATTCTTTCTTGGTTTGCAAATCAAACAAACTAAGGAAGGTACCCTTTGTCTCTCAAACAAAGTACACCAAGGACATATTCAAGAAGTTCAACATGCAAGAATGAAAAGGTATGACTACACCCATGCCTACTAGTGGAAATCTTGATTTGACCAAAGATGGTGAACCGGTTGATCAAAAGGTTTACCTCTCCATGATTGGCTCATTGTTATATCTATGTGCCTCTCGTCCCGATATTATGCTAAGTGTGTGCATGTGTGCACGATATCAACCGGCCCCTAAAGAATGTCATCTTAAGGTTGTGAAAAGGATAGTGAGATACTTAATACACACACCAAATTTTGGCATTTGGTATCCTAAGAGGTCTTCTTTCGATCTTGTTGGTTACTCCAATTCGGACTATGCCAGAGACAAGGTTGATAGAAAGTCCACTTCAAGTACTTGTCAATTTCTTGGTAGATCTCTTGTGTCTTGGTCCTCCAAGAAACAAAACTCGGTATCCTTATCCACCGCCGGGAATACATTGCCGCTGGTTCATGTTGTGCTCAATTACTTTGGATGACCCAAACTCTCAAGGACTATGGGATATATGTGAAACATGTTCCATTGCTCTGTGACAATGAAAGGTCTATCAAGATTTCTCACAATCCCGTGCAACATTCTTGAACTAAGCATATTGAAGTTTGTCATCATTTCATTCGAGATCACGTTGCCAAAGGGGACATTGATCTTAAGCATGTTCGCACCGATAAGCAATTGGCGGATATATTTACCAAACCGCTTCATGAGAAAGTCTTTTGCTGTTTGAGAGGTGAATTGAACATCATTGATGCTTCAAACTTGGAGTAGGAACTCCATTTGGATACATGCAAGGCATGAGCCTTTGACTAATCCTTGATATTTCTTTCATGTTGCTATTTATGTCTTGGATATATTTGCACCCTTGCATGCTATCTAACCCTTGTAGGTACTTGGATGAATCTAAATCTATGAGATTGCAACCCACTCACATCTTGAGCAATCTCTACATCACCAAGTCTCTACACAATGGTGGTTGAAAACAAGGAAGCATGAAAATCTCCAAACATATCCTTTGACAAATTCTATATTAAGTTTTATGATTGTCATTTTGGATACACAAGTGCTCCTCCTTGCAAGACTAACCCATGTAGGTAGATGAACTCAAATTCCAAGTGGTGCTCCCAACTCTTGATGAGCTACATCAACCTTGAGCAACCCACACGAGTTCAACTACATGATCAAGATCGACACCACCACCCAAGGTATGTTATTCCATCTTAGTGAAGCTTTACTCCAAGTCATGGGTCAAAGCAACGCAAAAAGATGAGAATACATCAAGATGCTTAAACGCAAAATGGTAACCCCATTTTGAGCTTAAACGATGAGTATGACCTATGATGAAGTGCCCTCACTTGACTCCTAAGTCAATATACTCTAACATAGGTGACTTTGTCGCCACCCAATTCTAGATGAAGTTCTCTTGTGTTTTTTTGTGCTCTTGCATTTGTCTCATGCACATTTGTTTCCCCTTTCAAAAAAAACTTCATCTACATTTTTTTTCTGTTCTGCATTCCCTGCATCCAATTCATTGTAAATCTTTCAGCAAATTCCTTGCAAATCCTTGTGAGATTTTACCTACCTAGTGAGTTGAGGTGACAAGTGTTTTCACTGTGATGAACTCGGGTAAGATTTGTTTACTTCGGTCCAACTGAATCCTTTCGGTGCCACCGAAGCACACAACTCTGTGCCACCTATTTCACTGCAGGAAAGACAGCTTGCCACTTGTTCATGCATTCTTTTTGCTCCAGCTCCACTCAATGATTCTTGTCCTCTACTAGCATCACATTCGACTTGCTACTTTGCTTTGTGACTAAAGGACCAAACCCATTTGTAACAAAAATCCAGAAGAACCCTTCTTGGAAATTGAGGTCAAAGGGGGAGAGACAGATCACATCAAAGCTTAAATCATTTCTATAGGGGGAGAGAATACTCAGGGGAGAGTGTAAGAAACCCCAGATGCTTGGTGTTCAAGAGGAGAGAAGTCACATGTCTTTAAAAGGGGAAAGACATGTTCATAGTTGATTGCTTGCATTAGCTCTGTTTCTTTTCTTTGCTCTGATTTTCTGTTCCCTATCTTCTCCCCGTATCCCATGCTAGATTCAGGGGGAGCAAGACAACTAAGGGAAGGAAATCATTGAATTCATTGCACATCTTTACCTTTGGGGACATGACTGTATCAAATGGGGTACTCAGTACTCACTCTCTACATGTCATCCCAGTCTTGGTACTCTTGTGGTTTCTTTTGTTTGCTCTGGCTAGTAGGTGTATCTGTGTTATCTAACCTTGTTTACTCAGGTTCATTCCTTCCTAAGCCAAATCAAGACCACAAGGTAAGTATATGCATCACAATCTTGTGTATGAGGACTTCTTGCTGATGTACATACTATTTGCAAGAAGGAATCATGAGCATGAATGTACATTTCCTATATTCACATCAATTGCTCTGATTCATATAGCCAAGATACATGTAACACATTGCTTACTCTATCATGTTTATGCATTCACATGCTCCTATATTCCATATTTACATGATTGCATACATGTAGGGGGAGCCTATGCATGTTACATGTCTTTCAAAGCTTTACTTGTTATTCTTTATATCTTTATCTAAAGCTTTGATGTATGTTGTCATCAATTACCAAAAATGGGGAGATTGAAAGCACAAGTGCTCCCTGGGTGATTTTGGTAATTAATGTCAACATATCTCTTGTTGGACTAATGCTTCTACCTAGTATGTTTCAGATAAGTTCAACAATGGAGTGGCATGGACTAGAGGATGTGGAATCCCTTCAAGATGCTGAGCACAAAGGATGGGCTCAAGCTCAAAGCTCGGGACTCTACATTTTCTATTTTAGTGGTCCAAGATCACATTGAGTCCATAGGAAATCCAATACTATTAAGAGGGGATGAGGTGTTGCTTAATGAGGTTCTTGCTCAAAGTGCTTAGTGATATGCTCCAAAGCCCTCAACCACTTTCTCACATCCACATATGTCCCAAACAAAAAGTCAAACTCGGCCCCATCGAAACTTTCTATCCGGCGCCACCGAGTTCTCTTGACATAGCCACTACCAGCAACCCTAATCAATTTGGTCTCACCGATGGGATCTCGGTCTCACCGAGATGGGCTTACAAACTCTCTGTTGCCTATTGCAATAATTTCCATCCCACCGTGGTATGCAATCGGTCCCACCGAGTTTGCTTGGCCAACTCCCTGTTTCTCTTATTACCCAAATCGGTCCCACCGAGTTTGTGTAATCAGTCAAATCGAGTTGAGGCTTTACCCTAACCCTAGCACATCGGTCCTACCGAGTTCATCATATCGGTCCCACCGAAATTCCTAACGGTCACATTATGAACTAAATCGTTCTGACCAAGTTCTCTGAACCGGTCCCACCGAGTTTGGTAAATTGTGTGTAACGGTTAGATTTTGTGTGGAGGCTATATATACCCCTCCACCCACTCTTCATTCGTGGAGAGAGCCATCAGAATATGCCTACACTTCCAACATACACTTTCTGAGAGAGAACCACCTACACTTGTGTTGAGGTTAAGATATTCCATTCCAACCACATAAATCTTGATCTCTAGCCTTCCCCAAGTTGCTTTCCACTCAAATCTTCTTTCAAGGAGTTCATCATCAACACACCATTTGTTACCTCTTGGAGAGTGGTGTCTCCTAGATTGGTTAGGTGTCACTTGGGAGCCTCCGTCAAGATTGTGGAGTTGAACCAAGGAGTTTGTAAGGGCAAGGAGATCGCCTACTTCGTGAAGATATACCCGAGTGAAGCAAGTCCTTCGTGGGCGATGGCCATGGTGGGATAGACAAGGTTGCTTCTTCATGGACCCTTCGTGGGTGGAGCCCTCTGTGGACTCGCGCAACCGTTACCCTTTGTGGGTTGAAGTCCCCATCAATGTGTATGTACGATAGCACCACCTATCGGAACCACGGATAAAAATTCTCCGTGTCTCCAAATTGCATTTGCACACTCCAATCCCATCCCTTTACATTCTTGCAACTTGCATGCTTTACTTTCCGCTGCTCATATACTCTTGTCATGTGTGCTTGATATGTATTGTGAATGTTTAAACTTGTGCCAAAACTCCACTTCAACTTAAAGTATTTAAAAACTGCAACTTTTCTTACTTAGAGTCTATTCACCCCCCTCTAGACACCTCTTCTCGATCCTTTCAGAACCCAAATCGGAGAAATGTGTCTTCATAGGTTACCCAAAGGAGACTATTGGGTACACCTTCTATCAAAGATCTGAAGGCAAGATATTCATTATTAAGAATGGATCCTTTCTAGAGAAGGAGTTTCTCTCGAAAGAAGTGATTGGGAGGAAAGTAGAACTTGATGAGGTAATTGTACCTTCTCTCGAATTGGAAAGTAGTTCATCACATAAATCAGTTCCAGTGATTCCTACACCAATCAATGAGGAAGCTAATCATGATGATCATGAAACTTCAGATCAAGTTACTACTGAACCCAGTAGGTCAACCAGAGTATGATCCGCACCAGAGTGGTATGGTAATCCTGTTCTGGAGGTCAACCAGAGTATGATTCCGCGAAATGGCTTGAGGCCATGAAATCTGAGATGGGATCTATGTTCGAGAACAAAGTGTGGACTTTGGTTGACTTGCCTGATGATCGGCAAGCAATAGAGAATAAATGGATCTTCAAGAAGAAGACTGACGCTGACGGTAGTGTTACTATCTACAAAGCTCGACTTGTTGCGAAAGGTTTTTGACAAGTTCAAGGAGTTGACTACGATGAGACCTTCTCACCCATAGCGATACTTAAGTCTGTCCGAATCACATTAGCAATTGTCGCATTTCATGATTATGAAATTTGGCAAATGGATGTAAAAACTGCATTCCTTAATGGATATCTTAAAGAAGAGTTGTATATGATGCGACGAGAAGGTTTTGTCGATCCTAAAGGTGCTAACAAAGTGTGCAAGCTCCAGTGATCCATTTATGGACTGTTGCAAGCCTCTCGGAGTTGGAATATACTATTTGATAGTGTGATCAAAGCATATGGTTTTATACAGACTTTTGGAGAAGCCTGTATTTCCAAGAAAGTGAGTGCGATCTCTGTAGCATTTCTAATATTATATGTGGATGACATATTGTCGATTGGAAATAACACAGAATTTCTGGATATCATAAAAGGATACTTGAATAAGAATATTTCAATGAAGGACCTCGGTGAAGCTGCTTATATATTGGGCATCAAGATCTATAGAGATAGATCAAGACGTTTAATTGGACTTTCACAAAGCACATACCTTGATAAAGTTTTGAAGAAGTTTAAAATGGATCAGTCAAAGAAAGAGTTCTTGGCTGTGTTACAAGGTGTGAAGTTGAGTCAGACTCAATGCCCGACCACTGCAGAAGATAGAGAGAAAATGAAAGTCTTTCCCTATGCCTCAGCCATAGGTTCTATCATGTATGCAATGTTGTGTACCAGACCTGATGTGTACCTTGCTATAAGTTTAGCAGGGAGGTACCAAAGTAATCCAGGAGTGGATCACTCGACAAAGAGCTCGTCGTAAATGTTTACGTCGATGCAAGCTTTGACTCTGTTCCGGATGACTCTAAGTCACAAACCGGATACGTATTTATATTAAATTGTGGAGCTGTTAGTTGGTGTGGTTCCAAGAAGAGCGTCGTGGTGGGATCTACGTGTGAAGCGGAGTACATAGCTGCTTCGGAAGCAGCAAATGAAGGAGTCTGGATGAAGGAGTTCATATCCGATCTAGGTGTAATACCTAGTGCATCGGGTCCAATGAAAATCTTTTGTGACAGTACTGGAGCAATTGCCTTGGCGAAGGAATCCAGATTTCACAAGAGAACTAAACACATCAAGAGATGCTTCAATTCCATCCGCGATCAAGTCAAGGAGGGAGACATAGAGATTTGCAAGATACGCACGGATCTGAATGTTGCAGACCCGTTGACTAAGCCTCTCTCACGAGCAAAACATGATCAGCACAAGACGCCATGGGTGTTTGAACCATTACTATGTAATCTAGATTATTGTCTCTAGTGCAAGTGGGATACTGAAGGAAATATGCCCTAGAGGCAATAATAAAGTTGTTATTTATATTTCCTTATATCATGATAAATGTTTATTATTCATGCTAGAATTGTATTAACTGGAAGCTTAGTACATGTGTGAATACATGGACAAACAGAGTGTCCCAATATGCCTCTACTTGACTAGCTCATAAATCAAAGATGGTTAAGTTTCCTGACCATAGACATGTGTTGTCATTTGACGAACGGGATCACATCATTAGAGAATGATGTGATGGACAAGACCCATCCATTAGCTTAGCATAAATGATCGTTTAGTTTTATTGCTATTGCTTTCTTCATGACTTATACGTATTCCTCTGACTATGAGATTATGCAACTCCCAAATACTAGAGGAACACTTTGTGTGCTATCAAATGTCACAATGTAACTAGGTGATTATAAAGATGCTCTACAGGTGTCTCCGATGGTGTTTGTTGAGTTGGCATAGATCAAGATTAGGATTTGTCACTCTGAGGATCAGAGAGGTATCTCTGGGCCCTCTCAGTAATGCACATCACTATAAGCCTTGCAATCAATGTGACTAATGAGTTAGTTACGAGATGATGCATTACGGAATGAGTAAAGAGACTTGCCGGTAACGAGATTGGACTAGGTATGATGATACCGACGATCGAATCTCAGGCAAGTAACATATCGATGACAAAGGGAATGACGTATGTTGTTATGCGGTTTGACCGATAAAGATCTTCATAGAATATGTAGGAGCCAATATGAGCATCCAGGTTTCGCTATTGGTTATTGACCGGAGATGTGTCTCGGTCATGTCTACATAGTTCTCGAACCCGTAGGGTCCGCACGGTTAACGTTCGATGAATATTTGTATTATGAGTTATGTGATTTGATGACCGAAGTTTGTTCAGAGTTCCGGATGAGATCACGGATATGATGAGGAGTCTCAAAATGGTCTAGAGGTAAAGATTCGTATATTGGAATGTTGCATTTCGACATCGGAATGGTTCCGAGTGGTTTGGGCATTTTTCCGGAGTACCGGGAGGTTACCAGAACCCTCCGGGAGAAGTATTGGGCCTATTGGGCCTTATTTGAGGAGAGGATAAAGGCCACGTGAGAGGGGCGGCCCCTCCCCCTTTGCCCAAACTGAATTGGACTAGGGGATTGGGCTGCCCCCCCTCTTTCCTTCTCTCTCTCTCTCCCTTCCCCTTTTCCCTCTCCGATGGAAGGGAAATACTGCGTTCTTCGTGAGTCAAGTGGTATAGTGTTGGGCCCAATAGTGACTATCTTATACTGTTATATACTGCTTTCAAAAAAATTATATGCACGATTGTCTTTCCGAGACAGGTCTAGACGTTCATTATCTGTGGGGAATGCAATATTTCAAAAAAATTCCTACGATCATGCAAGATCTATCTAGGAGATGCATATCAACGAGAGCGGAGAGTGTGTCCACGTACCCTCGTAGACCGAAAGCGGAAGCGTTTAGTAATGCGGTAGATGTAGTCGAACGCCTTCACGATCCAACCGATCCAAATACCGAACGTATGGCACCTCCATGTTCTGCACACGTTCAGCAAGATGACGTCCCTCGAGTTCTTGATCCAGTTGAGGACGAGGGAGAGTTCCGTCAGCACGACGGTGTGGCGACGGTGATGATGAAGTTACCAGCATAGGGCTTCGCCCAAGCACTACGACGATATGACCGAGGTGGTAAACTGTGGAGGGGGGCACCGCACATGGCTAAGAGATGTCTGTTGTTCCTTTGGGGTGCCCCCCGCCTCCGTATATAAAGGGGGAGGAGGAGGTGGCCGGCCTAGGGGGCGCGCCATAAGGGGGAGTCCTACTTGGACTCCTAGTCACTCCTAGTCCAAGTAGGATTCGCCCCCTCCTTCCTTCACCGGAGAGGGAAAAAGGGAAGGGAGAGAGAGGGAGAAGGAAAGAGGGGGGTCGGCCCCCTCCCCTAGTCCAATTCGGTTTGGGCAAGGGGGGCGGCCCTCTCACGTGGCCTTTCTCCTCTCCTCCAATAAGGCCCAATAGGCCAAATACTTCTCCCGGGGGGTTCCGGTAACCTCCCGGTACTCCGAAAAAATGACCGAACCACTCGAAACCATTCCGATGTCCAAATGCAACCTTCCAACATATGATTCTTTACCTCTCGACCATTTAGAGACTCCTCGTCATGTCTATGATCTCATCTGGGACTCTGAACAAACTTCGGTCATCAAATCACATAACTCATAATACAAATCATGATCGAACTTAAGCGTGCGGACCCTACGGGTTCGAGAACTATGTAGACATGACCGGGACACATCTCCGGTCAATAACCAATAGCGGAACCTAGATGCTCATATTGGCTCATACATATTCTACGAAGATCTTTATCGGTCAAACCGCATAACAACATATGTCATTCCCTTTGTCATCGGTATGTTACTTGCCCGAGATTCGATCGTCGGTATCATCATACCTAGTTCAATCTCGTTACCGGCAAGTTTCTTTACTCGTTCCGTAATGCATCATCTCGTAACTAACTCATGAGTCACATTGCTTGCAAGGCTTATAGTGATGTTCATTACCGAGAGGGCCCAGATATACCTCTCCGATACTAGGAGTGACAAATCCTAATCTTGATCTATGCCAACTCAACAAACACCATCGGAGACACCTGTAGAGCATATTTATAATCACCCAGTTACTTGTGACGTTTGATAGCACACAAAGTGTTCCTATGGTATTCGGGAGTTGCATAATCTCATAGTCAGATGTATTTCAAACTGGCACTTCAACAAATTAGAGGAAATACATGTTTGAAATGATATGCAAGATGCAACCAATATTACACTATAACTTGAAGGTGTCTCGTCAGAAGTGATTGATGAGGGATACACAAGAAAAGTAGTTTGATGTAAGAACATGGTTAATAGAAAGACGTAGTATGTACCAAAAACAGGAAGGCATGTCATATTCACAGGTATAATGTGTTAACTAAGCAGATGCAATTTACCCTAATTAGAAGCATTACAAGGTAGACACCATATGCAACATGAAACCACATATCACACTACCAAGTAAGAGCAAGCACCTGCAATGGTGGTGTGGGGGAATTGCGGTCATAAACTAGAGAGCTACATTGACTATCTTCATTTAGCCTTGCTGCTTCTTGAGAATCATGTGGGGAGGATGACACTGCACTCTTTAAACGAGTAGCGCGTCTCACAGTAACCCACTGGGGTGACTGTCTCATCATAAGTGATTGATGAGGGATACAAAAGAGCATTTTGATGTACGAACATGGTTAATAGACATATGTAGTATGTATCAAAAATAGGAAGGCATGTCATTATCAAAAGTATAATGTGTAAAGTAAGCAGATGAAATTTAACCAAATTGGAAGCAATACAAGCTAAACACCATATGCAACATGCAACCACATTTGACAGCGCGAAGTTAAAGCAAGCACCTAGGATGGTTGTGTATGGCAATTGAGATCATCAACTGCAGAGCTACGTTTACTGTCTCCATTTGCTGACACTACACCCTTTAGAGCGCTGAAACACTTAGTTCTTATCTTCGAATTACACTGGAGCGACTTCTGTCTTTTCTTTTTTGTATGCATCAACACTGCGTCAGAGTATGAAATACCCATGCATAAAAAACAATAGTGTGAGTATGGGTGAAGTGTGTGCACAAGTAGTACAGTGTAAAGGTAGCAGATAGTAGGTCGGTGAGAAATAAATGACAGGAGACATATGATAGCTCCAACATGCATGGCACACAAAATTAGTAGATTCTAGGATTTTGAAATATGAGCACAGGGACGGCTGGGAAATGCAGATGCTCCTCCGGCACACCACAGGTGTGGTCCTATGAAAATAATAGTCGACTGAAAACAAATAGGTCAGTCCATTTTTTCTGCACCGTCTGATGTATAAAGAATGGGCAGATTGCCTTCATCTACCTCCAGCGAGTCAGTGTTACGATCTTCCTCGTAATGCCAGCGACCACCGGCCCAGTCCCCTACCTCCGCCCTCCCCTCGACCTCACTACACCGCCATGCTTGGCACCGCCCCAGCCATCCCTTCAAGCCCCGCCGACCTCCAGATCGGGCGCAAGCAGCTCCTGCGCCCCACACTCCTACGATAGATACCGATGCGCCGCTTCCCCGACGAACAGGCGGACTAGGTGCTCCGCGCGTGTAAGCATGTGCTGCTTCTTTTAATTGGGATTCAATTGACCCTAAATTGAAATCCAGGCGGGCTATTGACCTCTAGCCAAGGTGAAATAGTAAATGGGAGGAAACCTTGTGCATTTAGTATCACGAAGAAGATGCAGTAAGAAGCGCTCAACTAGTTTCTTTCGTGGGATGAATACGGTGTGAGCAGAGACGTAAGATTTGCATGAATAATGGAAGAGGAGTACCTCTTTCTGCTGGCAGTGTTGTGTCCTCCTTCTGTTTTTCCAACGATCTTCTTGTGGTTCACTGGAAATGAGAAGTTGTGGAGGACAGTGGGGCCTTGGACGAACCCATGGCCAAGTTGTTGAGTGTGGTTTGGTGGTCGTCTGTCGGCGGCGGGAAACGAGATCCAAGGTGGCGAACGACAGCGTAGTGGGAATAGCCCCAGTGCGGTGGACAGTTGCGACTGTGGAGTGGTAGCGGTGAGGCACAGGATAGCGTGGTAGAAGTGGTTTTGGTATGGCACACGTCGGCGTCGGCGTCGTGGAGGCAGCTCTGCCTTAGCTTCAGCTGCTTAGTCCTTGAGGCCATTGTGGTTGTAGTTGCGTTGGACGACGATGTCAGGGTACCGGCTCCGGCGTGATGGAGGAGGGCGATGGTGTATTGGGCGCGATGGGGTGGAGGATGGAGGAGGCTGGGGTTTCGCGGCTGGTGGAGAGGGTGTTTTGGCGCCCACGGAGTATGAATGGGGAAACGTAGGGAGGGGGAACTAAGGGGGAACAATGTTTCGGTTTGGGACGCCCTTGTTTCAAATTGGGGGAAAGTTACAAACTTTGTCCCCATCTAAAATTTCGGACATATTGCGGGTTGAGGGTAGGACAGTAATCTCAAGTGTCCCAAATGGTGGGCGGGATAGATTTTGGCCGAGCGCATGGGTGTTTAGGCTCCCATGGCGTATGAATGCTTCTCTGAGGCGGTTGAGACTAGCGTCTTGGTGAAGTTACAAACCTACCCCGGTTTAGACCTTTGGACATCGGGCCGATAGGCTGCACGGGCCAGAGTCAGGACAGTAATTTCCTACCACCAAACATTAGTCTCGCGTGGTTTCGGGTGACCAGAGGCTTATTTGGCGCTTCATTCAATATTTGGGAGCAGAAGAATTAAAGTTTTCGGTTCTCTTGAATTGAACTTTCAGGATTTGTCAAACTTCACAAATCTTGACTCTTGAAAATCCTAAAATGACAATTATTTTGGAATGGAGGGGGTACATTTGAATATACATTGTACACGAGTATATATTAAAAAATATGCAACTTACCTCAGTTCATGCATGGTTCCAGATATAATCTCCTTGGTTGCAAAAAATAGTTAGACATGTGTATGAATATATAGCATGTTCAAACGCACAACAAAGATTGATGCCCCCTTTTAGATCTGATTTACAAATGCCATTATCTCGGATTCAAATAGATGAATGCACTTCCTATGAATTCGAATCTTCGAAACCCCCTTTGTGTTGAATTCAACACGTATTCTATTTCGTAGCTAGAAATTTGGAATGTATCCATGTAAGTGACAAATGTATAAAGTGCTTCACACTAAGAACATGGAGTGCACTAATTAATGTTTATATATTAATTGCAAAAGCAATGCATTGCCTGTATTTGAAACCGCTCTCACTCTATGGAACGATAATATGAAATAAACACATGCACATGCTAGAATTCAATAGAGTATGGGTGTCTGATAGACCTATTTTCGTTCATACGCAAACTGCAAAATTCATGATCTCATCCAAAATAATAATGCCATTTATATTTTAATTTAATGCGTAGAACCGCCCTTTACACGTAGATGCACTATGCCTCGGCCCGTTCTCACACACGCGCTATATATCTCTCTATCTAACGCATAAGTGCACACACTTTATATACATCAGCATTTCTCTTTCACACATGCTCACAATCTCTCCCGGGGTGTCAGGGTGTCTCACGCACACACTCTCTCTGTATCTCCCTCTCTCTTTCTGACTACTATGTACCACTCTTTTCACTAATCTCAGTTGGAAAACACTATTTCTCTCACATGCATATATACACACACACGGTCTCTACCCTCTATACGCACATATAGGTGCCTACGTGTCTCCCGCACGCACATTATCTTTAGGCCTCTCTCGCACACATTGCCCCCCCACAGACACACCTCTCTCTTAGTAGTTGGCAGATATGATTCCATCAGATCATTCGTTAGGATATCCCTGACTGTTAGGCTGGATGGTAATACGAGGCAAAGTTTTACCCAAGTCCGGACCCTTGCAATTGAGGAAAAAGCCTACTCCTAGTACTATATATTAGTGATAGGGGTGTGTACAAAGTACACGTGAATACCATGCATTGTATGTGTGTATACTATCAACGAACTAGCCCCCAGGCTTCTATAACATACTCGGGCCTAGGGTTACAAATCATATATAGTCAGCTTATAACCAATGGGGATAGAGTCCTCCATGACTCTGGTAGCTTCGTCTTGTATGGCGAGTCCTCCACATGGGTCTTCGTATAATGCGACTCGGTCCAACCTATGTTGCGCGGGATGGAACTGACCCATGAGTCGTCATGTTGACCCGCCACAACTAGAAATGATGTGCCCACTACACCACATACGCAATCAGCCAGTAAGAAAATAAGCATATATAACAGTACAATGTTATACATGAAAGTTAATTGCATGGTGCATCCAAAATTATTTGTTCTGCATTGTGAATGTTTATATTTTCTCCTAAAATATTAGTCACGGGAAAGAGACACAAAGGGCATATCTCTCCTTGTCTCCACTGGACACCCCCTCTTTCTACACCACTTTCACGTATGCACACAAACTATCTCTCGACCCTCTAAAAGTATGCATGCCCCTGACACATTCACGCGTGATGGTCACTGTATTTCAAGCAAAAGCACTATACGGTCATTGGACTTCAGAATATGCTCATTATGGTCACCGTATACATTCTCGTGGTGATCGTACGCTATCTAGCTCACGGTATGTGACGCCGCAAGACCGGAGTTTCAGATGCTTTCCATGTTTCCGGGTTTTCGTCGTGTGATTTGTTTTGGTCCATTGCTTTTCGTCTTTGCATCATGTGCATTGCATCATGTCATCATGCAACCCGTTTTAAAACTCACTAAATAAATTGTGTGGATCTTCGATCCATTTAAATCGAGGGAAGAGTGACTTCTCTTTATAACATATCCTCCCAATATTAGGGAGCTATATTAAATATCCCATTAACTTGGAATCACCCATCACACAATTGCATTACTCTTCAACTCTTCTTCTATCCGACTTAACTTCATATATTTTTCCTTGTCATCTCTCTCTCAAGCCATACCCATGCATCATCCCTCCCACTTCCTTCGTTTTTCATGTCTTTGCAAGCGACCTTATTCCTCCTCCATTAATGTTCATCTTTTCCCTATAAATCTTGCCTTTTTCCTACACCCTCGCTGTCAAATTTCATCCCATTCGAAGTTGTTTTGGTCAGGTTCAAAAATGATTGAAGTTTGAAAATAATTCAAACTCTAATTATTTTTCTACCTTCTAAAAATGCGAGAGCAATTTATTCAAACCCTACATAAATCCAGGGTTCCAGATATATTTTTATATATCTCATATTCCTAACCAAAAACCCCTGGATTTTCCCCTTTATTGATTGTTATTTATATAAACAATAATTTAAGAAAGGGAGGATTTTGGAAAGGAGAGGGAGCTCAGCCCAGCCGCGCAGCCCAACTGCAGCCTCAGGCCGGCCGACCCAAGGCCTCCCGCGCCAGCCCACTTGCAGCTAACCCTAGCCTACCACTCGATCCAATCTCTCCCTCTCGTCCTCATCCACCGCCGCCTCTCCCTTCGCCCCTTTCCCCCGATCCACTCCCTCTCCCTCTCGTCCTCCCCCCGCCGCCACACACACATCTCACAGGAGAGGAGCGCCCGAGCCCGAGACCTTCTGCGCCCGATCCCCTCGGCCTCCACCTCGCCATCCCGTCGCCGCGTCAGGTCGCCGCCGGTGACCACAACCCGCGCCGCGCCCTCGTCCTGTTCCCCTCTGCCTCCTCCCGAGCGCCCCTCTTTCCAGCAAGCGCGCCCGCCGGCGTCGACCACCACCACCAGGAGCTCAGCCTCCCCTCTGCTCCTGTTTCCTCTCCTGCGCCTCCGCCGGCGTGGAGCCGCGCCAAGACGCCGCCGCTGCTCTGCTTCCTGACGAGCAGAGGACGAGGCGCCCGCTCGCCCGCGTCTCGCATTGACCGCGGCCGTCGCCCCGCATCGCCAGCACCAAGCCGCCGCCGTTGCCTCTGTTTCGAGCCCTTCTGCTGCTGCTGTCGCGCCCTGCTTCGTCTGAAGCTCCAGCGCCAAGTCCCTCGCCAAGCCGCCGCCGTTTGCCCTACCACCGGCCTGCCTCCTTGTTCGGATCCGCCCGAGCTCTCCCCGTCGCTGGTTGCCTCGCCGACCCACCGCTTCTCGCCGCCTGCCATCCCGTTCCTTGCCTTGCTACTGTAGCCGCCTCCTTGCCATGGCCATCACCGAGTTCCCCCAGGACCCGTGGAGCATGTGCGGGAGAACCAAGTCCGAAGACTACCGTGGCTGCGATCTCGCCCACTAACACTACGGTTCGTCAAGACCGTCTTGGATTTTCGCCAAGTTCCACTACCGTCGCCCCTCAAAACGCAAAGTACCCCCAACGGACTCGACAAGACCCACATGCACGATTACGCCCGGCGATGCGACAAGTACATCTACCGGCGACCCCGAACATCTACGAAACCGTGTACCACTACCGTCGACCCTCGAAGGCCTCGTGGACGTCAAGTTCCTCGCCGTGACCCCGAACATCTACGAAACGTGAACCACTACTTCCACTACCGTTGCCCCGAAGACGTTGGAGTCATCAAGTACCTCTCTGAAACGAACGTGAACGACTACCGCCGCCAAGATCACGAGTACCTCTACCGTCGTCATGTACCCCTACTTCCACTACGAAAGTCCTGAGAACGTCGACTTCCTATACTTGGCACCGATCGAGAACCGTCCCGTTTGCACACTTCGAAGGTATAACCCGAGACGACGTCCGTGTAACGAATGCTTGCGATG